>NC_079407.1:24865507-25043007 GCF_029220125.1 Pseudoliparis swirei
GAGAACAATCCTCCCCTCTTACCGAGATTTAAACCATTGCTATCAGCAATTTAGTTTTTTTTAAAGGCCTTTTTTTTCAGTATTTTAATAGCAATGTAGTCCACCTTCTTCAGGCGGGGTACGGCTCTATTCCTCTTCACGCCGTCTCATGTTTACCTTCTCCTCTGTCTCTTTGTTTACATTCCCCAATCAATCATCCACACTTCTCTAAACTCGCCTCCCCGTTTACCGAGATTAAGACTATCTCTCGTCGGCAATTTCGTTTTTTAAAAGGCCTTTTTTGCTCCGCAGATTATTTTAATAGCAATGAAGTCCGCATTATTCAGGCCGAGGAGAATCCTGTAACGACGCCCCCATTGTGCGCCGACGGCACCGTTACAGGGGAAACAATGCCGGCGGTCACGGCCCACCGAGCACTCGGCATCATTATCAGCCGGGGAATCGCACTTGCATCTCATTTGCATAACAAAAGCTCCCCTTTCCCACTCCTCCGCCTCCCCTCCTTTTCCGCCGCTTCGCCCGCCGCCCCTTCCTACAGTATTGAAAAGAGAACGATCCCGATGACCGTCATGTGTCTGTCCCCCCCCCCCCCCTCACGTCCGTGTTTACAGGAGCGGACTCCTCCATGTTCGAGGCGCTGCCCCAGGCGGCGGAGGCGTGCCACTCCACCAAAGACCCGTGGCAGCCGTGTCTGTGCACGTACGGCCTGCGTCTGGAGTGGTACCCGTGTCAGCTCAAGTACTGCCGCAGCCGGGACGCGGCGGGCAAAGGCTCCGCCTACAAGTGCGGCATCAAGAGCTGCAGCAAGGGCTTCCACTTCACGTACTACGTCGCCCAGAAGCAGCTGTGTCTGTGGGACGAGGAGACCTAGCCGTGCGGGCGGGCGGGGTTCAGAACGACCAGAGAGAGAGGGCCTCGCGGGGTTCTCTCTCTCTCTCCGGCACCAAAAGCGATGCCGAGCTAGTCGAAGTAAACGCGGGGACACTCGGACATCGGTTTACGTGACGGGAAGTCGCTTCAGAGAATCCAGATGTTCTGGAAACGGGGGAAGAAAAAAAAAACATATTCAGGTTCCGATTGAGACCAAAAGCTTAAGAGGAAGGAGAGCTGCTGACCCCCTGAATTTAAAGTCTTTTTTTCCGGGGGGGGGGGGGGTAATAATTATCAACTATAATGTGACTTTGCAAAGAAGATGTCACTTTTGTGCCTTTTTCTTCTTTTTCTTTTTTTTGGAAGTTATCGTAGCAGATTACAGGCGGCAACAACAATAACCTCCCAAACCAGCGACGGTATGCACACCCGTGGATTTAGTGCATTTCAGATCAATTAACCAATTAAGCCCAGCGAAGGAAGAACAGAGTCTGACCGCAGGAGTCGTACCGGACATTTGGATGGTGGGAGTTTGACTTTCCTCTAAAGCTCTGTGAATGAAAGACAAGCGGTTTGTAGCCAGCGGACGAAAAGAAAACGCTTCTTCGATGCGGGCTGTTATTTATTTTGGTTGCAAAGTAAAATGATTGAGGACTATATTGTCGTATCTCGTGTTGCATATAAGCTCTTAGAGTCAAAAACAAACCACAGGTCCTCGGTAACGATAGGTATTCACACGCATTTCAAAGTGTTCTTGGTTTACAGAGAGTTTGGATCAACACGACAGATGTATTATATTCTTCTTAGGATCGCGGTAGTTCTGCTTGACCCTCGCCACTCACATCCTGTTTTTAAAAAAGTGCCAAATAAACCAAAGTCAAGGAGATTGCTGTCGAAAGAAGGGAGTAATGTTTCACTCTATCTGTGGTGGGTTTTTTTCCACGTCATGATTCACAAAAAAACTGGCCTTTAAAAAAAATATATATATACTGCCATCTTCTGGTTAAACAATGGCCTTGTTTATTATGTTTTAGTCGGTTCATCTCAGTTAAATGTCTAATTTATGCAACTCGAAACCCCCGGATAATATTTAAAGCGTAATTCAAGGAGCATTTTTCCTCTAACATGTTGGACCAAATTAAAATTTCTGTCCGTCTGATCTTTAAGAGAAGTTTAAAGTGTGACCTCCGTATTCATTTCAGTCGTTGCTGCCGTGTCAAAAGATTAATTTGTTGTGTTTTTGTGTGTCACGCTAACTAAAAAAGAACCAAACGTGTGGAACATTTCTATTTGTGACCTTTACTGGTGATGAAGTGCCTTAACATTTCCACTGATTTATATTTGATATGTAATTGTAGATCGAGTTTGTGAACATATTTTTTTCTATGAAAGAGTTTTAAATATGTTGTAAAAAGTTGGAGAAAATTAAGCAGTTTAGATAATGTACCATATATAAGAGTTTGACATGAATTTCAATAAAGTCTTTCTTTGCACTGCATATAGTATTGTATGTATTTGTAGGGGGGGGGGGCATTTCACATCTTAGACAATTTATAGTAGAAAGCTGACAAGAAATGAGTATGAAAGACATTAGAAAAGAGGCTGACTCCATTGTGGGGCCGTATAATCGATATCCTGAACCCCTTTGATGTTTAATTGTATTCATAACTTGATACTGCATTTTTGTGGAAAATATCTGGAAGGGGGGGCTGCATTGCTTGTCCATCTCATGCAGATATTATGTAATCCGCCACCATATCATCACTGGTTCTGACCCTCATTACACATGTAGGACCATTAGTAATTTTAATAAGTAATAAAATGATGTCTTTCTTTCATTAATATTGATAAGTAACAAAACAATGTCACTTTCATTAATATTGATAAGGAAAAAAAACGATGTCTTTCATTGATAAGTTATAAAATAATGTCACTTTGATTAATATTAATAAGTAATAAAACAGTCTTTCTTTCATTAATATTGATAAGTAATAAACTTTCATTAATATTGATAAGTTATAAAACAATGTCACTTTAATTAATATTGATAAGGGAAAAAAACGATGTCTTTCTTTCATTGATATTGATAAGTTATAAAATAATGTCACTGATTAATATTAATAAGTAATAAAACGATGTCTTTCTTTAATTGATATTGATAAGTTATAAAATGTCACTTTAATTAATATTAATAAGTAATAAAACAGTCTTTAATTAATATTGATAAGTAACAAAACTGTCACTTTGATTAATATTGATAAGTAATAAAACGATGTCTTTCTTTCATTGATAAGTTATAAAATGTCACTTTGATTAATATTGATAAGTAATAAAACGATGTCTTTCTTTCATTGATATTGATACGTTATAAAACTGTCACTTTAATTAATATTGATAAGTAATAAAACGATGTCTTTCTTTCATTGATATTGATAAGTTATAAAATGTCACTTTGATTAATATTAATAAGTAATAAAACGATGTCTTTCTTTCATTGAGATTGATAAGTTATAAAACTGTCACTTTAATTAATATTGATAAGTAATAAAACGATGTCTTTCTTTCATTGATATTGATAAATTATAAAATGTCACTTTAATTAATATTAATAAGTAATAAAACAATGTCTTTCTTACATTAATATTGATAAGTAACAAAACTGTCACTTTGATTAATATTGCTAAGTAATAAAACTGTCTTTCTTTCATTAATATTGATAAATTATAAAATGTCACTTTAATTAATATTAATAAGTAATAAATAATGTCGTTCTTTCATTTGTGTGAAGACCGTATGGTGTAATTCCTGCTTTTCACCACACGGTGTCGCCACTGCTCAAGAAGAAGATGAGGCCACTTCCCGTCGCTTTGGGGAGACAGCAAGTCGGACGGAAACGTACTTCTTCTCACGATTAAACATGAAATAATCCATCTTAATTACGTCATATAAGGGGGGGCAATAGACGCAGGGCTCGTGCATGTTAATTATACTAGTCGCGGCCACTAATAAAAGATGGCAGGGCGATAAGGATGCCGGATTAGGCTGCGCAGACGTCAGCAGGCACCGTGTCCGCTCACACACACCTGCGCGCTGCCTTTTGGACATTCTCCTGCAGAAGCGTCTTCACGGAAAAAGAAAGATGTCTTCACGGCAGACGGACACGCGCACGGTGTAAACACGGAGACGGTCGCATGTCCACGGTGAAGGTAAATGTCTCGTTTCGCTGCGTAATAACGACGCAGAAAGAGCTTTTTGAAACATTAGCTCGCGAGAGTGTTTTTAGCTAGCAGTGCCGGATGCAGCTAGCCCGGTAACTTCTGGAGTCGTCTCCCGGTGCAGAGCTCCTTCCCTCCGGTCCACCGGCACTCTGCCGCACGCGGATACGTCTGTGGTCGTGAAGTGTAGCCAGGTCGATAAACTGCATAATTAATAACTTATACGATATGTCTCTTATTGCTATGTAAAGAAAGCAGCTGTTGGAATGTGAGCTGCATCATCCCTAGCTTGCTTCTAGTTTGCATTTGCATTGTTCTTTTTAATTTAATTTATTTGTTGTCTTTGCGTGTTATATGTTGTACGTGTGTGTCTTTTGTTTTAGTTTAGTTGTTGTGTTTGTACTGTTTTGGACAAGTGTGTCACCTGTAGACATAATCACACCTATATTCTCTCATTCAAAAACTATCAAACTCGACCCATTGTTCTGATAAATAGTTTAGTTATTAATACTTTCTTTGTACATTTCAAGCAAAACAAAAATAGAAACATTTAAAACATTCCCTGCCTCTCGGAAAGTGGGGATTTAATGCTTCCTTGATACATAATAGTTAACAGTGCTCAGAACAAGCTATTTGAATACATCACATTGGGTTATAATGCCCACTTTTCACTTTTATTTGACATTTTTTACCGTAATCAGTCAAATAATTACCGTATTTTTCCTCCAGGTCACTAAAACTGCTGCGTTAAAAAACAAATAAAGTTCTTCTACTACATTTAGCAATATGGCTTTGCCTCCCTGACATCAGTCAACAGCAATACATTTTATTATCATTATCACATGCATTTAATTTAATAAAAGCTGAATTAATCTTCCTCCGTCCGAGGCCGCACACCCAGTGACCCCCTCATCTCATTTGGAAACTCTCTGAAGCCTTTTGGAGACTCCAGTGAGCATCTTGTGCCAGTGGGCTTGACCGTCTGCATGGTCTCACCTCCCCAGTGCCGACGTCACGGCGGCAGCAGAGACGTCCCCCTCACCCCACCAGACCAACTGTAGTGCTATTATAGTTCAAGCAAAAAAGGCTAATTGTTGCTCGATCACAAAGGAGTGCACAGTGCGAGACTCCGGACGCCGATGCGGTCGACGCATCTTTTTCTCTTTCTGTGTAATGGGATGAAAAGTTGTTTGTGAGAGAAGCTGTACGTCGGTTTAGTGTTGTTTTTTTTCTTTTCCCGTCTCCAGAAGAGAAGATGGCGCTGCTTGTGGTCGGCGCTCTCCTGTGCATCTCCTGTTGGGTCTCTCTCTACTTCCTCCTGTGCAACCTCAACGGGTCCCGGAGCTGCGAGTGGAACTGTCGCCTCGTCACGCTGGTCCACGGCATCCTGGCGGTCTGCATCACGGGCTACATCGGCTACGTGGACGGACCCTGGCCCTTCACTTATCCAGGTAGGACCCTCAACCCTCCCGTTACCTTCAAATGTACGAACGTCTTTTACCCTTTTTGACCACAGCAGTTAAAACCTACAGAAAATGATTAGAATTAATATTGTTTCCCAAGTTTAAGTGTCTTTGTTGACTACCTAAATAGCCCTTTAAATAAATTAAAAAGTTTATATTTCTTATATGTTTTACACAGTGAAAAAAAGCCTGGGGTCAAATTGACCCCAAAGAACACCGATGTGTACAAGTTGTGTTCAGGACATTGAAAACATATCATCATGTGAATTTTATGTTTTCCAAGTTGTCCCTAATAAATTAGGAAAAGTCATGAAATATGAAGCAGAAAAAATAATGTTAATCATTTTTTTTAGAGACGTCAAACATTGAATGGGGTCAAATTGACCCCAAAGGTAACAGGAGGGTTAATAACCCAAAGTGGACTCAAAGGATCAACACTATTGCTTGAAAGATGACAAATCGACACAGTTGCAGATTTATAACACCTCCATTTCTCTAAAGGAAAGCTCTTTAAGGGTTTTGTTAATCGCCTTTTTTTTTCTTGCCATTATAAGAGCGATATACGACTTCCTGCAGTACAGTATAGTTCAAATAACGCTTAAGAGGGTGTAGTGACACAGTCTGTTCCCACACTGCTTTGATACAGACAGGTTTGGGGAAGTAATCAACACAAGTGGAGACACCTGTAGGAACTGTCAGCATCAACTTTCAAGGCTTAATTTACTTCAGCTGCAAGTCGTTAACCCTTAATTACTTCTCTGAAAAAGGCCTTTTTGTATTACTCTCAAATGTACATTATTTTTCAGTTTTTGGTAACTATCATGGTCATGGAAATGTGGTTTAAAGTCCTGGAAATCTCTTGGTCAACATGTGTATGAACCCTGTCCTCAGAAGTGTTGTTAACATGTGTTGATATTCATAAAGTTGTGCTCCTTGATTGTTTTATCGTGTAAATATACAACCGTAATCTCGGTTTTTTTTCCGATTTTGCCAGGCACCAAGAACACTCCCCTGCAGATCAGCGCCATGCTGGTGAGCCTGGGCTACTTCATCTTCGACGTGGCCTGGTGCGTGTACTTCCGCACCGAGGGCCCCGTGATGCTGGCCCACCACACCGTGAGCATCCTGGGCATCCTGGTGACCCTGTGGCTCGGCGAGTCCGGCATCGAGTCGTGCGCCGTGCTCTTCGGCAGCGAGATCACCAACCCGCTGCTGCAGGCGCGCTGGTTCCTCAAGCAGACGGGCCGCTACGGCACGCGGACCGGCGACGTCGTGGACGTCCTGTTCGTGCTGCTCTTCGTGCTCATGCGCGTGTTCGTGGGCGGCACAATGCTGTACTGTGAGCTGAGCTCGCCGCGGCCCAGATTCTTCATCAAGTGCGGGGGCGT
Source organism: Pseudoliparis swirei (assembly GCF_029220125.1). Taxonomy (NCBI): domain Eukaryota; kingdom Metazoa; phylum Chordata; class Actinopteri; order Perciformes; family Liparidae; genus Pseudoliparis; species Pseudoliparis swirei. The sequence goes on from NC_079407.1 coordinate 24,872,444, forward strand.
GGCCATGTACGCGCTCTCCTGGGTGTTCATGGTGGACATTGTTCGGTTCGCCGTGCGCAAGAGCAAGAGGTGGCAGAAGCAGAAGGCGGACCGGCGAGAGGCGGCGGTGGCGGCTAACGGGCACGACGGGAAGACGGACTGAAAAAGGAAACATTCGTTTGGGTCTTTTTCACTCTGGAAGTACAAAGAAAATCCTTATATATATTATTTTTTTTGGATTTGATGGTTCAAAGTCATAGTTTTCTATGTCTGTAAGGTCACACACACACACACACACCTGACTACTTTTTTATACACACACACACAGATGAAGTGACTGAAAAGGCCGAGAGCCTTCTGCACACTGAGAACAGATGTTTCTTTCATTCGCAGCCGTGAACTGTGGCCCAGTGGGACTCTCCGAAGGGAATCCCGACGTTAGGAAACGGGCCTTTTTCATGCGATATCCTCCCGTGTGAGACAGTTCCCGTCATTTAAAAAAAAAAAAAAAGGGGATTTGGTTACTTTTTTTTCTTTTCTTTTTTTATCCTGTGGGCTTTTTTTGTTTTCCATGCAAGGTAAATGAGATGTCAAAAGGTGAATTCAGGGAGATGAAGTTCTATCTGAGTTGTGGTGCACTCCAGAGAAACTGTGTGGTGTTTGATCGCTTTTGTTTAATCTATGACATCGCACCTCCTAAAAGCTTGCACAAAAACAATGTCCTTAATGTTACTTCCCTCGTGTAAACGGGGACGTCTCACTAGCTCTACACTGGTTAATTGTTACACTCCTTTTTCAGATATTTATGTTCACTCTGGGTACTTTATGTGGTGTATTAAGTTATGTGCGTTGTATAATTTCAAAAGATTGCCTCTGTACTAATGGCTCCTCCCACTGCATTAGCTCCTCCCACTTCATTCGATGGGAGTCGTGTTTAAGTCTCACAAAGATCTCGTCTGGCAGAGATTATTTATTGTGAGCTTCAGTTACATTTCTTTCAAATGTCACGTTGTCTTAATATTTGAGGCGGACACTGTCGGGATCCACCAAGAGGAACATTTGTGCAATCATGCAGCCATCTTTATGTTTTAGCCGCTAAAATGCCAGACAGTTATCAATTATGTATACTGTCAGTAAAATTGAAATAATACAAATATATAGAGTTATTTATTTGCAAAGTTCTGTTCTACTCATTTCAAGCATACTAACATAGAAAAATAGTTTATTTAGGGGATTTGTTTACATGTGAAGAGTTGTAATAGTATTTCATGTGTGATTTTTGGCTACATTTGCCAACATGTGATATTGATTATCAGAAAAATGTTCATCTCGATATTGATTTCCACTGTTGTCCAGACTGAACCCACACGTGCATTTTGGGATGAAAGCAGGTGGATTGAGATTAGTAGTAGTCCGCTCTGTGCCCGTCTAGAATGTTACTAACTACTAGGTTTTACCTTTTGTGCTCAGTCTTTACATTGTCTTTCTTTTTAATTATGACCTTATCTTGTTTATTGTCGTAATATTATTGGATATCCGCAGTAACGTATTAAATCACCTGCCATCCCTATATTTATATACAAAGTCTCGTTATCTTGTTGAATCTTCTGAGCATCACATTTACAAGGTAGCATAAATCTAACTGGTGTGTGCCTTGGTTATCTGAATGTTCTTTCATTATGTTTTGGTTGTTTATTTGTTGTCTCGTGCTGTAAACCTTCCTCCATGAAGCATATAGGCGTAACGAAGAACCGCTTTTAGTTTGGGGATTTTAATAATTTGTCTTTTTTGATCTATGAGTGACGTCAAATAAAGATGCGATGGATTGTTTGTATGCTTTTGAAATACATTTTTAAAACTACAGAGTTGAAATAATGAAAGCTAAAGAATCCGCTGCTTTTTGCATCATTACGTAACAACTGACACTTCGAGGTTTTATCGGACTGAGACTGCAGTTACCCGAACTGTCCACACGGTGGTGTCATCAATTATATATGAATGATCAATGAGGAAACATGAAGACAGTCGTTTGGCAATGCTAAAATATTACATAAAGAGGAAAAACAATATTGACAGCTGAACATAGTATCACATATATATTCTATATATACCATTATCAAAATGTGTAATTGTTATTGTCCTCAGCATGAATTCAACAGTGTATATATGTATTAATAGGAATAATAATGCATTAAATTAATATTTCTCTTCTCAAGTTACTCAGACACTATACATTAATTCCAACATCCTGAAATCTATAAGATCAAACTAAAATGACCATAAAAACAAAAAATGAAAACAATTACAACATAGAGCACACGCATATGTGTGCGTTAAATACATGATTTCATATGTTTTGTATACAATATATGGCATATATACTATATTTCTGTCCAGCATAGTGTTAGCTGCCAGAAATTAATAAACACAGTAACAAAAATATTCATAAACAGTGGTACGACTTTACACACTTGGGATAATAAATTGGGTTACAGGAAGACAAGTTTAGTAAAATAACAAAAACGCACAGCGACAGAAATTATAGAAACATATAATCAATGGACTGCTAGTGGGATCAATGAATATCAATGAGTATCATGTCTCTTTTTAAATGTGTACACTTGCACCGCAGTAGTCTGCAGATTAATCTGAAACTAAATAAATACACAGACATGAATGAAAGCCTCCAGCTGGACTTGTGAATTTATATTTCATTTTTCTGTCTGTTACACTCTTCTTCACACACTGAGTGTTTTCTCTCTGCGTCTTTATCTTTCAAGCTTTTCTCTGTGGATTAAGACCGTTTCATCATTGCTTGTTGACGATGGACTGGGAGTGGACCGTAAGCTGTAAATAATGAACATAATGACTATATTCTCCCAGTCCCAGACCAACCGCAGACCGACAGAAAGCCACGAAAACCATCGCAAATAATCACACAACAACACACACACTCGCCAAGTTAATCAACCACCTAAAGGAAAGCGACATCTTACTGGAAAAGGATGAATGCTGGTTTCTCTGCCATGGAAATGCAAGCAATCATGCAATATCTGTCCAACACAACTGTACGCAGTATTTCCTTCACCAATCAATATACTGATTATACAATCAATATGATTGTTTAGTCTGTAAAACACATATTTTGTTCATCGATTGATAGTTTTGTCTCAAGAAATAATCAACAAACGGTCAAACGTCTCCATAATAATTTCCCCAGTGTGTCTGAGGTGTTCAAGATCAATAAGACACAAAATTCACATTTGAGAAGCTTGAACTAGTGATTTATTGATTAGCTGATGCTAAAACAAAGAGAGAGAAAAAAAGCAAATTTTTCCATCGTGAGTGGACTAATTGATGTCCATAACCTAGTATATAGGAAAATACTATATCAAGTAATACTGCTATCCTCTACTATTGGTACCAGTAGTATAAGTATAGTTGCATCACACTGTTTGAGAAGATTAATCTTTTTCTCTAAAGAAAAGAAAGAAAAAAAATCTAATTATTTTTCTTAAAATGTCTCAATCATGAGTGGACTAATTGGGAATTAATTTTTTTCATCTATAACCTAGTATATAGTAATATATATATATAGCATAGGTAACAATGAAATACTATATCTCCATTACATCCCCAGTGTCTGAGGTCTTCAAGATCAAGAAGACACAATATTCACATTTGAGAAGCTTAAACTAGTGATTTATTGATTATATTTAGCTATTCCTCTGAAAGAAAAAAATATCAAATTATTTTCTTAAAATGTGTTGATCGTGAGTGGACTAATTGGTGATCTATTTTTTTAAATCCATAACCTAGAATTAACTATTGATTAGATTTAGCTATTTCTCTCAAGAAAAGAAAGAAAAAAATCAAAGATTTTTTCTTCAAATTTGTCAATCGTTTTTTCAAAATTATCCATAACTAGTATATAGGAATTTATATATAATATATAACAATTAAATACTATATAAAGTAATACTGCTATCCTCCACTATTACTTCCAGTAATAAATACTGTCATCACATTGTTGTCATTATTTTCCGTTTATTTTCCGTTCATACCTAGAATAAAGGAATGTATACATCATATAAAACAATTAAATACTATATAAAGTAATACTGCTATCCTCCACTATTACGACCAGTAATAAATACTGTCATCACATTGTTGTCATTATTTTCCGTTTATTTTCCGTTCATACCTAGAATAAAGGAATGTATACATCATATAAAACAATTAAATACTATATAAAGTAATACTGCTATCCTCCACCTCACTGTCGTCATTATCTCTCCGTGTTATTCTGCCGCGGTGTTCCCAACATGCTGAAACAAAATGAGTTTCCCATCTCCCCGCCGGAAGTGGTTATCGGAGGCGCTACTGGACTCCAAACGGCTAGCTGGCTAGGGCGTTGCTAGCGGCAGAAAGTGGGATTTTTTTTCTTCCGGTACCGCTTTTTTAACAACTTTTAATTTCCTCGAACAAAATTAACGTCTTGCTGTTAGAGAAGCAAAACAGCGTTTGACGTTAGCTCGAGAGTATAAACCTTTTCTGGGTGGGCCTTCGTGTCGTGTTGTTTGCGGACTGGTGTTACTTTTCTGTCCCGTTAGCCGCTCGGCTAGCCTGCTTCCCATCCACGGGAATTCTGCCGACAAACGACTGGATTCTGGAAACATGGAGTCAAGGAGCGTCGCGCGCCGCTAACCGACTTCCAACTGGCGTGTCTTTTTTTCCCTCCCCCCCCCCCACCCTGAGGAGACTTCTTCTTTTTTGTGTTTTTTTTAAAGGACATATTACGGAGACGTATCGTAAAGCCAGTTCGACGTCCATGCCCGTGTGTGTGTGTGTTTCTCGCCCGTTGGCCCCGGCTCATTGTCGTGAACGGGACTTTGCTTAGTTTGCACTCGAAACAACAGCAAACGGAGCAAAGTTTTTTCTTCTTTTCTTTTTTTTCGTTCCGCTGATAGAGCTCGTCTGTTTTGTTAGCTGTTAAAGTTAGCTGTCGAGATTCAACAACAGCCAGCTTTGCGTGAGAAGTTTTTATTTATTTATATATATTTTTTAACACCCCCCCCCCCGCACCCAAAATTTCCCCCTATCTTCCGTCTTTCCACCGGTATAACATTAGCAGTTGTTGCTAATTTGTAACACGGGTCGTTTTTGCTCTCCGTCTCGAGCCGTTCTCATGGTCACGGGAGAGTCGTCTCCACCGCGGCCGCAGGCAGCAGACTCTTCTGGGGACGAGGAAGACCGAGCGGGACTGGTGGTGGGAGCTCCAGCATCTCCACGGACCATTTAGGAACCGAGGCCATTCATCCGAACCGGGGCGGCGGCGGACCGACTGCATCGCAGGGCCACGGCGTCTATCACATCGGATACCGTGTGTGTGTGTGTGTGTGGTTGCACACGTTTCATATCGGGCGGAGAAACTGCGATGTGAACGCTGAAGGATTTCATACGAGGAGTTCGTGCATTGTAAAGACAACTTTCGCCAGCTGACGCAGTGCATTTTTTCCCCTCGTGTTGCCAAAATATTGTTGATAGTCGCGGTGGGATATCATCTTGACTGCTAATACGACAGGAGGCCCCGATTATTATTATTTTTTAAAACATTTTTATTAGATATGCCCTGTCGATTCATTGCTATTTTTTCGAGAGGAGTGACGTTATTGGCTCACAGATAGCATAGTGTTGTTGTTTTTTTGTGGTCTCATCCGGTGTTTGGACGTGCCTTTTTGCAACAACCCCAACCGTGTCCTACAAGTATTACATATCTTCAACGCCGTTCTCAAAATAAATCCCTGCCTACTTCAGAACTTATGCCAGAGAAGGACGCTCCAGAAAATCGTCTCATCACACTCTTGGGGGGGAAAATGTTAATCGGATATAATTAGCTGCAAATCTAGAACCGGAAGCCCAATGAGTGACACACAGTCCAGCTTCACTGACAGGTACAGTATGCACAGTCCTTCATACCCACATGCACAACTCGATTCTTCAGTCACACATACATTTTGTCAACGTTTCCCACATTGTGATGAATACATGTTCGACATGGTCCAAGTAAAGCACTCATTTGTGGTGCTGTGCTCAGTAATAACTACGTTAAACAATCTAATTACTAAGGAAGGGACATTCAGATCTTGATGGAAACTCTGCTGATCTCAGCATGGGTAATGGGGAGTTCTCTGCAGACAGTAAAGTAGTACTTGTCCGAGGATTGAGAAGGCCTGCCACTGTGTGTGTGTGTGTGTGCCAGGGAGCAGTCGCCTGGGATCCATGTGCACCTTTCAACATCCCTATTACATCTAAGCCATTTAAACCTAACCTTCTCCTGCACCTATTAAAACAGTCTCTGGATTTCGACAGGCCCGTAGCCAATTCATCGCCTTATATAAGGCGTCTGTCATCTTAAACTGAAAGATTTGACAAAATGAAGTGTCGATACCCAAAGAAAACAATAAACACAGACGCATCAGTCTGTATCCTCCTAATCCTTTGGGCTATAAATTGTCTATGTTGTTATTGCAATCTTTACAATAATTAATTCCCCTATGTTTTCCTACCTGGAGCATAAAGAGTTTTTTTTTTTCGTCAATATGATGCACTCTGGCCGTTGCACCTGAATCCCACGTACTTTTCGAGGAGAGAAGCCCGAATACATTGGAATGCGGACTGTAGGATCGTAGCAGAAGGAAGCTTTATTGCACAGGTTGGGATCTGAAATCTCCTCCTGGCTCGAGCACGAGCTAGAGGCTAAAGCCCAACCCCATTTTACATGACCCCCCTCCCCCACTGCACTGATGGCAACAGTAGCTGGCACCAACTGCTATTGTGGTGCTGTTTGTGTGTGTGTGTGTTTAAAAACAACAACATAGTATTACCCCAATGCTGTCGATGACATCATCATGCGTCTAGTTTTTAAAAATAAGTAAAATGAATGAATCTTTTCCGTCCAATCAGAGATATTCTGGATGTTACGAAACACCCAATTTTAGTTTTATTTTAAACGGTGTCGTATATCACACGGTATATTTGTCAACTATATTTGTGCTCCGCTATTTGTTGTCTATTCATGTTTCTTTTTGTCAGTGTTGGCTGACATCTTTTAATGTGAGGCTGTTTTATTTGGCTTTTAAAGCTCCGTGTCCTTAAAGTCACATACCAGCAGAGAATAATGCAAACCATGATGTTAATGCAAACAAATATACAGTGACAGCCAGCGGACTGTGCAAGCAGCGAGCCCTCCACCACCGCTGTTGCACTCACATATTGTTAACCCTCCTGTTACCTTATTCAATGTTTAACGTCTCTAAAAATATCATTGACAACATTTTTTTTTGCTGCATATTTCATGGCTTTTCCTAATTTATTGGGGACAACTGGGAAAACATAACATTCACATGATGATATGTTTTCAATGTCCTGAACACAACTCGTACTCATCGGTGTTCAGTGGGGTCAATTTGACCCCAGGCTGTTTTTCACTGTGTAAATCATATAAGAAATATCAAAATATTAAAAGGCTATTTAGGTAGTCAACAAACACACAAAAAGTACCTCACACTTAAACTTGGGAAACGATATTAATTCTAATCATTTTCTGGAGGTTTTAACTGCTGTGGTCAAAAAGGGTAAAAGTTGTTGGTAAATCTGAAGGTAACAGGAGGGTTAAGACGGCTGATTTCAAGGGTGTTTTCCACAGTGGTTGATAATGACTTTTATTGATTTAACGCTATTGTCTTCTTTTATATTTCTCCATCCTCGCTTTCTCCACCTCCCAATGTGGTTTTGCTAGTTTTTGTTTTTGCTCCGTCGGCCACGGTGGGAGGATGCGTCCGTCGGGGTCGGGGCTGCCAGCCGACTGGTCAGTTTAGTGTGTCGTTAGCTCTTTGTCATAGAGTTCTGCTGATCTCCACGTTTTTCTTGCCCCCCCCCCCAGGCCCTCCCGGGAAGTGGTGCCGGTGACATCACTAATAGTAAACAATAGCTTTTAGTGGGAGCAATCTGTCCGTCTCGTTGAATGCTCCTCCGCCAGTGTAGGCCAGGTATATTCAGAGAGGCTGCTGGGAGTTTGAGTTCATTGCTGCCCTGTTTGAGAGGCAATGTATGTGGCTAATTAATGCAATGGAGTCGCAACTCTAAAATATCATTGATTCTAATGTAACTGTTTGTTTTGTCAGTCCAACAGCCCAAACAACAACAAAAAACAGCTTTTTGAGTTCCTGCAACCAGCAAATAAATATATAATCCAAATTATTATATATTGATATTTGTCGATCGATTGATACAGAATGATGTCAACACCGAAGGATAGCAACGTAGGAGCCTCAGGATGAATGTTTTCATGAGTCGCTCTGACGGGTCGATCTGCTTTTATGCGTCTCCTGTATTTGGCATCCCTCTCTGATATAATGCAGTTTGCTTCGATTCGAGGGGAGCTGCGTCAGCTGCTCCAGGAGTCGCTTTAAGCTCTGATCAGAAGAGCAACGGCCCCTAGCACATCATGCACTGAAACATTTTGTTACACGCCTAACATGTGTGCTTCAACTGATCGATAATGTTTTATATTTTGCAAGTTGGCAAAAATATATGTAGTTCAAGTCTGGAAAAAAAATTGGGATTTCGACTGACAAAATAAGTTTTCTCCCTTACTTTAAAAGCTGTTTTTTGCAGCCTGTAAGTCTTTCTTTTCCATTCCTACTTTGTCACGGCGAGCTGTTTCCAGGACGTTCCCAGCTGATGCCTTTAAAAAAAATATTATTTCTTTGCTCAAAATGTGACAACGGTGGTATCTTAACCATCTACATCAGGGGCGTCAAACTCACTTTCACCGTGGGCCACATCAGCATCATGGCCGCCCTCTTAAAGGGCCGGAAACACTTTATAAACTCCTCGAACATATTGTTAAACAACTCTCTTTGCATTTGGTTATTGTTTATTTCAGTGTCGAAATATTGCACATAAGAAAAAGTCTCTTGTATTACAACATAAATCCATTTACTTTGAAACCTTCAAAATAAAAGCATGGGAAATTTTTCTTGAATTTCTTTAAGAAAAGGGAATCGCACGTCTTTCAAGCCGCCGGGGGCCACATAAAATGATCCCGCGGGTCTTGTGTTTGACACCTGTGATCTACATGCTCCAGGTTTTGAGAAGGTGGGAAAGCCCCAGACCTATTTATGGATTATAGAATATGGATTATACTCTAATATTATTCGCTGTTCAATATTTCATTCAAATCAAGGGCCTCTTTTTACACGGTGGGCTAACAATACGTTGTATTTTCACAACACGTCTTCTGAAAAGCAAATGCCACCTAAAGCAGTACCTAATCTTTCTTTCTTGTTTTAAAGTGCAGTGCTACGATGCAGTACAGTGGCCTCAGGGCCCTGTCGCGTTTCTCGCGTCTCTCCAATCCGTTGTCGTCTAAACGGACGCCATGATGGCGTGCTCGAGTGAGTGATGCTGTGTCGGCGAGATGACTGCGCCCTGAGAAACACACTTAGACTTTGCTAACACGGGCGCCGCGTGTCATGTGACGAGGGACAACCCTATTACAGCGGACGGATATTTTTCGGTCGAGGCTAAATATGTATCTGTTGATTTATTTTACTGCGCAGCTTTCCCACGGACAAAGTTTTAATGATATAATAGTCTCGTATAATTGAATTGCAGTCGCTTAGCAACGTCGGGCGCAACCCGACCTACGTGCCTCGTGGTTTCCAGCGTGTGTCCGAGGCATTGCGCAATCAAACGCGACAACTCTCAAGGCCGTACCATCATGGAAAACCTGGAAAAGTCAACGGTTATTTCCAAGCCTGGAAAAGTCATTGAAAAAAATATAAACCCAAATGTTTTGGAAAAGTCATGGACATTTTTTATATTCATATTTTTTTATTATATATATAAATATAATATTATTCACATTTATTCATTTTTTATATTCATATTTTTTTTAATATAAAAGTATATATAATATATAATATATTATTCATATTTATTCATATTTTTGTATTATATAATAAATATGTATATATATAATATATTATTTATTTTTTATATTCATATTTTTTATATTCATATGTACACACTATACTGTATGCTTTTGGAATTCTCATTGGTAGTTTAAATGCTAAATTTTATCGCTTTTTCCACGCGTAGACCGAGATTTCACAAAATGTTCAATCATGGAAATTCGGTTTAAAGTCCTGGAAATCCATCGGTCAAAATGTGTGTGAAGCCCGCGCTCTGCAGTTTCACGGTATAATTTGGTATTTTGTGTCGGAGAGCTGTTGGTTCAATTCCACGGTGAAGTTGTGGTTTGTGAGACAGAAAGTTACTTTGTCTCCCGTGGGTACGGTATGAGGAACACTAGTTTGAAAGCTCTAAGAAACACAGACGTGTCTGTTTTATATAATTAGTGAATGGACTAATGTCATTTTGTCGAAGGAGAATCGGTTTGACTGTAAACTGGATTATTGATTTCTTGTTTCCTGGTCTCACATCTTGTCCACAGTCTTGGGCGTTTGTTACTTTTAATATGAACCGTTGGTGAAATGGTGTGTCTTAAGTCTTAACACTTGGATTTCAAGAAAGAAGGAAATGCACTTGTCCTGTATTCTGACTACTTTAGTAATGTGAATTATTATCCTAAAAGCTAGTACTAATTCAAGTGGTGCATCGTCTCACTAGCTTGTGATTCTCCCCTCGTGCCACCTTGGAGTTATTCTACCGTTGCTTACGATTCTCGGCGATGTCTTTTAAAGCGACGCTCTGGAAATTAGTTTTGTTATTGACAACGTGGTCACATTGTGCTTCAGATGGATCGCCGATATTCTCTCTGCAGCATTTATCTGCAATGTCGTCAGTTTTTTCTTGAACTATTTGCATTGTAAATGATTAACTCCTGAAAATCAGCACAGAAAGGCAAAAACTATTTCTTGGTTTTGTTTATCGTACGTCAATGAGGACCTGAGGAAGACTGCTCACACCTTCATGTCACTCTGGCAGACACACACCAACTCTCACCATACTTTGTCCATTCTTGCCAGATCCCATTTCACTTTTCTTAACACACCGATCACTCATTCCTTTCTTTGCTGCAGTCGGCCTGTTTCTTCCATCAACACATTTTCAGCAATTCAATTCAGTTCTTTTTAGAGTTAATAATGTGTGATGGAGAGATGTACATTCTCTAAAGGAGAGAGAGAAGAAGAGATAGGTGCTCAGTGTATCCTAAAACGTCCCCCGGCAGCCTTTAAGCCTATAGCAGCATCTCTAGGGGCGGGACCAGGTGAACCTGATTCAGCCCTAACTATAAGACTATCAAAGAGGAAAGTCTTGAGTCTACTCTTCATGAGGGGACTGTGTCTGCCTGACGGACTGACGGTGGAAGCTGCTTCCATAAAAGAGGAGCTTGATGACTGAAGGCTCTGGCTGCCATCCTACTTTTTAAGGCCGTAGGCCTGGGGTCAGGCAGTATTGCCGTCGAATCAAATTTGCCTTCATAAATTAGCCGGGTGTAAATCAGGGTTCGTACGGTCATGGAAAACCTGGAAAAGTCATGGAATTCTAAAATGGTCATTTCCAGGCCTGGAAAAGTCCTGGAAAAAACGTAAATCCTAAAAGTTTTGGAAAAGTCATGGAAACGTGTTATAATCACATGTTTATTTACGCGGAGTTTAAAATAATTGATGAGTTTTTTTTAAGAAAGACGCTCAAAATATAAGCCGGCGTACGCTCTCAATACGCAAAATGTTCTAAATTGTTTGTGGAAATTTGGTTTAAAGTAATGGAAAAGTCCTGGAAATGCATTGGTCAACATGTGTAAGAACCCTGTAAATGAAAAGTGGACGGGTGAAAGTATCTGCTTTTCTTTCTGTGTCTAGTCGAGACAGGCCTGCCTAAAGGAAATAAAGGGACACTGAGATCGCAGAAGAGAGCGAGCGAGCAGAGAGGAGGAGAACCGGCGATGCCTTTGGGGCAGCGATGTCGGAGTGTGGGTAAAGTCCAGGCATTAGCTCTGAGTGCTGGGGGGAGTTGGGGGGGGGGGGGTCTATCACCCAGCACCCTGACGCTGGGACGCCTCTTCAATCCTGCCCCGTTAGCCAAGAGAGCCTCAGGGCCCGGACGTTACTTTCACTTCACAAAAGACAGCATCAGTACAATCGAGCTGGGGAAAGGGGACGCGGGTAGAGTGTCATCTCTTCACGTGTCATTTAAGGCTAGGCGTGTGCCTTCGAGCCCACTGTGACACTTGTGAAGACGCACGCTATTCTGCAGACCGCACGGTCCGAGAGATGTGATGCTCTGGATGTATCTTACTTTAAAAAAAAATTCAATTCAGTTTATTTGTATAGCCTAATTTCACAAATTACAAATTTGTCTCAGTGCTTTACAATCTGTACACATAGACATCCCTGCCCCAAAACCTCACATCGGACCAGGAAAAACTCCCAAATAACCCTTCAGGGGAAAAAAAGGGAAGAAACCTTCAGGAGAGCAACAGAGGAGGATCCACCGTTTACATTTAATCTTTCACGCTAAATTGATTATCGGGGTTCGTACGGTCATGGAAAACCTGGAAAAGTCACGGAATTTTTAAATGGTCACTTCCAGGCCTGGAAAAAACATAAATCATCAAAGTTTTAGAAAAGTCGTGGAAACGCGTTATAATCACATGTTCATTTACGCCGAGTTTGAAATAATTAATGTTTTTTTTAAAGAAAGACGCTCAAAATATAAGCCGGCGTACGCTCTCAATACGCAACATTTTCTAAATTGTTCATGTTTATTCCGAGATTTCAGTCTGGTCATGGAAATTTGGTTTAAAGTCCTGGAAAAGCATTGATCATGTGTAAGAACCCTGGATAATGTAAATTGACAAACATGCAATACAGATCTGTTCTTTGGTGTAAGTGTCTGGGAAATCTTTGCGGGAGGAAGTGGATGTTTGTTGTCAAAACGGAGCAGTAGCTGATTGGCTGTCAGATCCTTTGCCTGTGAATGTGTTCTGAAGAGAGACTGTCGTACCGGCTGCTGCAGCGCGGCCATTAATCTTGCGCTGCCTGTTTTTTTGCTGATTCAGGGGCGACTCGACGGTCTCATCCCGACTCTTACGCAACAAGATCCAGGGCCAGAGCGCAGGTTCTCCACCGGCAGGCGGGTCGAGGGCAAAAGGCTGCTTTTTCAAATCACTTTAAATTATGATGTTGGCAATAAGACAGAAAGAGTGTAATAAGTATGTAATAAGATGTGATATTGCGTTGGATAAAGATGCAACGCTAATGTCGATGGGCCGACTGGGTCAGCCGCAAGTCCGTCTTCCAATCAGGGGCGTGGCGGTTCGATCCCCGCCCTAGTCGATGTGTCCTTGAGCGAGACACTTAATCATTAATTAATTGGATTGTAATTATTCATGTGCTTTTACTAAAAGGTTTCACCCGCTCGCATGGCGTCGTCGGCCTGCTTTCGAAAGCCGTTCCTACTTTTTTTAGATCGGCGCCGGTCAACAGATCATGCGAGTGTCCACGTGTCCCTCGCAGGCTCTTTACACCACAGGTGTCAAACACAAGGCCCGCGGGCCAAATCCGGACCGCCGCATTGTTTTATGTGGCCCCCGACGCCTTGAAAGACGTGCGATTCCCTTTTCTTAAAGAAATTCAAGAAAAATGTCCCATGCTTTTATTTTGAAGGTTTCAAAGTAAATGGATTTATGTTGTAATATAAGAGACATTTTCTTATGTGCAATATTTCTACACGCAAATAAACAAATTTAGAGTTATTTAACAATGTTGGGTGGTAGTTTATATGTTTATATGTTATACGTCTTTCAAATTGTCAGGGGCCACATCATTTCATGGGGCCCCTGACAATTTGAAAGACTTACAATCCCCTTTTTCTTCAAGAAATGTAAGAAAAATATCCCGTGCTTTTATTTTGAAGGTTTCAAATTAAATGGATTCATGTTATAATACCAGAGAACATTTCTTATGTGCAATATTTCTACACTCAAATAAACAAATTTAGAGTTATTTAACAATATGTAGGGTAGTAGCGTAGCGTGAAGAAATGTCTGTCCCCCGGCCCTCGCGGCAGGAATCCCGATGAGGTTTATTGGGGCAGAAAGGGCACCGTCTTCCCCCCCGAGGCTGTAGCTCGAGCTCCACCAGAGCTCTTGCTCTTGTCCTCTAACACACACACACACACCATACCCCCCCCCCCCCCCCTCCCTCCTCTCTCTCTGTCTCACACGCTCTCTTTCTTAAAACCCAATGCGCGCCGTGCTAAACGGTGTGATTAACAGTCCCGAGGCCTCGGGTCGAGCGTGTGTTTGATATTAATCCGTCGTACAGACAGTCGGAGGTTTAAAGGCGTGTGGCTGCACGGGCGGAGACGCTCGGTGGCGAGGAGTGGAAAGCGGTGACGTAACGCCGGCTCTGTGTCTGTGTGAGCGCCCACATTGTGTGACTCAGGTATAGATGAGATAACAACGTGTGTGTGTGTGTGTGTGTGTGTTGACAGGCCGCAACTGTGAATTCGGCTTCAATCGAGCGACTGCAAAGAAGAGGTCGTTAACGAGACTCTGCTCAAAAACCCGGCCGAGGATTTCGTGCCGTCGCCACGCACGTTTTTTGTTTTTTTTACGCTCCAGGTCCGCCATCTTTCTTTTTCTGCACGGCGCTCTCATCGTCTGAGGATGTTTTCGCAGGGCGCGAGAATGAAACGCACCTCGAGTCTGATCTCCGTAGCCTGCAGGCAACTCCCAAAAACTATCCAATCCTCTCCCGGTTCCAAACACGCCCAGCTTCTCCGCCCTCGCCCCAACAACAACAACAACACCTCCACCTCTGAGCCGTGTCACTCTTTTTGGAAGGAAACTCCAGATCGCCGCAGCAACTCCATTTAGCGGGGGGGGGGATCCGGGGTGCACATTGGATGTAACCTGCCAACTTATTTCTCAGTCGGCTCTTTTTTAAACATTCAAGTCGATGCTTGTAATTCGATGTGAAGTGAAACTTCTCTGCGCCTTTTATCTGCTGAGACAAAATCTTCTAGAGGAACTGAGAATAACCTGAAGTGCTTCCTCTGAATCGTGAGCGAGTTGGTGTCGTTTTCGTTTTGTTCACTTTTTTTTTCTTTTTTCCTTCCTCTTCAGTTTTGGGAGACCCGTTCACAGAAATGGCCGTGTGTGTGTGTGTGTGTGTGTGAGCGCAAGAGTCCCTCCCTCCCTCCCTCTCTCATGCTCTGGTCTCGTTCGCCCTCGCTGCCACCGTTGCTGCACAGCTCTGCCACAGTTTTCCATCAAAACACCAAACCTCAATGGAGCATTCAAGCCCAGGCCCGCTCCAGGGCCGCGCCCCTCCCTCCCATCCCACCCTGTTCTGACGCTGCCGTCTCTCTCTCTCTCTCTCTCTTCTCTCACTCCGTGCACATTTAATGGACCCAGCGAGAAAGAGGTCCTCGCTCGGGCGTGGAGGCGTTTTATATCTGGATCTGGAGGATTGAGCTGAGGAAAACATCTGTCGACGAAATGTCCCGACTTCAATACGCATAATGAGCTCCGCGCAGTTATCGGTTTCATTCATATCTTATGGGAGCACTTCCAATGTCCCAAAAACACATTTGCAGCAGAGCAAAAGCGTCTATAGACTGTTTATGGATTCAAAATTGACCATAATGATGTATAGTTATGGGAGCACTTCCAAATGTCCCAAAACACATTTGCAGGCAAAATCCCCACCTTCTTTGGACTACTGTTTACATTGCGTCTCACAATATGTGTGTTTTCTAGAGCTACATTTAAATAAATGTCTCAATTAATTAATTTAGTCCAAGTGTCAGAAATGTGTGCAGAAGCAGAATTATCCAAGCTGCCTGTTTTTTGGCCAAAGATCTATCGAAGAGTACGAAAGTGTGCGGTTGTTCATCAATCGACTTGTTTAAGCTCTGGTTGTACGTTGTTTATTGTTCTTAAAAGAGAAGTAGAGTGTTTAAGGGTATCATCAGGGACATGGAACAATGCACCGTTGTTGTCTACTGGACGGAGACCAGTGTGGAGCCATTATGAGGCTTTACTGGGGATGTACTGGGATGTTATGTAAGCTCTGACTGTCAGGGATTCCTTGTTAGTGGAGAGAGAGAGCGGAGAGAGAGAGAGCGGAGATAGAGAGAGAGCGACGAGAGAGAGAGAGCGGAGATAGAGAGAGAGCGAGAGGAGAGAGGAGGCGGAGAGCGGAGCGAGATAGAGAGGCGGAGGGAGATAGAGAGGCGGCGAGAGGCGGCGAGAGAGAGAGAGAGAGTGGAGAGAGAGAGAGCGGAGATAGAGAGAGAGCGGCGAGAGAGAGAGCGGCGAGAGAGAGAGAGCGGCGAGAGAGAGAGAGAGAGAGAGAGAGCGAGAGGCGGAGATAGAGAGAGGCGGAGAGAGAGAGACGAGCGAGAGAGAGAGAGCGACGAGAGAGAGGAGAGAGTGAGCGCGAGAGAGAGAGCGGCGAGAGGAGAGAGCGGCAGAGAGCGGCGAGAGAGAGAGATGGAGAGAGAGCGGAGATGGAGAGAGAGAGCGACGAGAGACGAGAGAGAGCGGCGAGAGACGAGAGAGAGAGAGAGAGCGGAGAGAGAGAGCGACGAGAGAGCGGAGATAGAGAGGCGGAGAGGCGGAGAGGAGAGAGAGGCGGGAGATGAGAGAGGAGATAGAGAGAGGAGGAGATAGAGAGGCGAGAGAGAGAGAAGGCAGAAAGAGAGGCGGAGATAGAGAGAGAGAGGAGAGATAGAGAGAGATAGAGAGCGAGAGAGAGAGATGCGGAGAGAGAGAGAAGCGGCGGCGAGGCGGAGAGATAGAGAGGCGGAGAGCGAGGCGGAGATAGAGAGAGGCGGCAGAGAGAGAGGCGGCGGAGAGGCGGAGAGAGAGGCGGCAGAGCGGAGAGAAGGCGGAGAGAGAGAGAGAGGCAGAGAGAGATGAGAGATAGAGAGAGGCGAGAGGCGGAGATAGAGAAGAGAGCGGCGAGAGAGAGGCGGAGAGATTCCGGAGAGAGAGCGAGAGAGCGGAGATAGAGAGAGGCCGAGAGAGCGGAGAGAGAGGCGGCCGAGAGAGAGAGAGAGGCGAGGAGAGAGAGAGTGGCGAGAGCGGAGATAGAGAGAGAGAGAGAGAGAGTGGAGATTTTATGAGGCGAGAGGCGGAGATAGAGGCGAGAGAGAGCGACGAGAGAGAGAGCGGCGAGAGACGAGAGAGAGAGAGAGACGAGAGAGAGAGAGGCGGCGAGAGCGGAGATAGAGAGAGAGAGCGGAGATAGAGAGAGAGAGCGACGAGAGAGAGAGAGTGGAGAGAGAGAGAGCGACGAGAGAGCGGAGATAGAGAGAGAGAGAGAGACGAGAGAGAGCGACGAGAGACGAGAGAGCGACGAGAGAGAGAGAGCGGAGAGAGAGAGCGACGAGAGAGCGGAGATAGAGAGAGAGCGACGAGAGAGCGGAGATAGAGAGAGAGCGACGAGAGCGGAGATAGAGAGAGAGAGAGAGAGAGTGGAGAGAGAGAGAGCGACGAGAGAGCGGAGATAGAGAGAGCGGCGAGAGACGAGAGAGAGCGGAGATAGAGAGCGACGAGAGAGCGAGAGACGAGAGAGAGCGACGAGAGATGAGAGAGAGTGGCGAGAGCGGAGATAGAGAGCGAGAGAGAGAGAGAGTGGAGAGAGAGAGAGAGAGAGAGAGCGGAGATAGAGAGAGAGCGACGAGAGAGCGGAGATAGAGAGAGAGAGCGAGAGAGAGAGCGACGAGAGAGCGAGAGACGAGAGAGCGACGAGAGAGAGCGGAGATAGAGAGAGAGCGACGAGAGAGCGGAGATAGAGAGAGCGACGAGAGAGCGGAGATAGAGAGAGAGCGACGAGAGAGAGCGGAGATAGAGAGAGAGAGCGGAGAGAGAGAGAGCGACGAGAGAGAGAGAGAGACAGAGCGACGAGAGAGCAGGAGGGAGCGAGAGAGAGAGAGAGACTTTTTAATCTGACCAGTCGGCTTCCCAGTGACTGGCGTCTCTTTGTGACAAACATTTCCTCTCTGAATTCTCTTGGTCACGACGCCACTGTCATGTTTCCAGTTCCATATCACAGTATTGTACTATTGTTGCTACTGACGTACGACTTGTAAAACAAACCTCAACCGAGGTGACGTAGCTATCCGTCCTTTGTATATTGAAAGAACCCAAATCAAATACTTTAAGTTGTTTTCCGCGCAATTTCTGCTTCTTCGGGTTGTGTCATGTCACATGACTCATGTCACATGCTGCATTAACACCGGATTTGACCGGCTGCTCTCAACACTTTATTCAAATTAACAGTTTCTATTGTAGGTTGTAAGTCGCGCTTTCTGCTTCTGATGTTTTCCGTCGCGATGACGTTTCTCTGCATCTTTCTCAGAAGGACTCGTGTCTTGTGTAATGTTGCCGTCATGCCGGTGAGTCTCCGTATTATTGTTGTTTTTGGGCTTTTAAAAGAAAAAAGTTCTTTCCTACGCTCCGTTTCACTTATTTAAAGTGGGGATCATCGCGACGGCAGCGCTCTGCTCCACCCAGGCGGAGAATTGTCGTCTGAGTATATTTTTCAATTTTATTTTTAACTTTCCTTTTTTTAAATTGACACTGAACAAGTGGTTGTCAGCTGTAAAACATGGTTGATACTCATCCAGGTCTGGTGGCACGCGGCAACTCGATGGTGTTTTTCACCAACTCCAATCAAGAGTTTCAGGACTCTGTGCAGTGGGATATTTTTTTACTTTGCCATTAGTGTGTGTGTGTGTGTGTGTGTGTGTGTGTGTGTGTGTGTGTGTGTGTGTGTGTGTGTGTGTGTGTGTGTGTGTGTGTGTGTGTGTGTGTGTGTGTGTGTGTGTGTGTGTGTGTGTGTGTGTGTGTGTGTGTGTGTGTGTGTGTGTGTGTGTGTGTGTGTGTGTGTGTGTGTTGCTGCCTCTTCAACATCGTCTCCCTCTCCTTCGCCCTTAAATGGCTCTTAGGCTCCACGGCTATTTAAAATACAGTTACTACTTGTTATTATAAAAAATTTTATTCCTTCTAATTCTCTTCAAATCTTTTTTTTTTTTACATGAATAAAACCCGTATTAAAACATTAAGTAGCGCAAACATTATTTCTGAAAGCATGATTCATAGCGTAAGCGTTAGAGGCATCGTCCAGCCGCTGAGAAACTGGGTTTGCCCGTCACGTTTTTATTTGTTCCTGTACGATGAACCAAGAACAACATCTGCCTACTCAGCTTTGCCGTCCACGTGTGTGTGTGTGTGTCCCAGTTCACTGTGTTTATGTGCCGACTTTTCCATCTCTCCGATTCAGAGGTTTCTTAGGGAGTGGGCTACTTAGAGCTAGTTTTTTTTCTTCTTCTTCTTCTGCTGGAGGCTCTGGAACTTATTACAGTCTGAGGCTTTTTCATAAACGGGCCATTCAGCTGCAGCCGGCTCTGAATGGGACGCACTGTCGCCGGGAGAACGAGTTAATGTGGGCTAGTTGGTCACGAGTCCTATCACGGAGGACTCGTGGAGTAATTATACTTGTGTTCTGTAGTTTAATACTGTACATTTACACTTTTAATAATACCAGTTCATTGACAAACCTTGCTTGAGAAGAACTGCTATCCCTCAGAGCAAAAAGAACCCTGAATACGTGTGCTGAGCAGTGTGAAAATGCATTATAGATTAAATATATGATTAATATGTTGCCTTTAAATAGCTTTTTGTTATTGATGTCTTCTAGAGAACGCGGAACCTGAAATGCAATTGGGCCTGTTTCAAAGTGCGGCTTATGTTTATTACAGTGATACACATCACACACAGGGTACTGGAGTTCAATAGGTTATTAGTCAGACTTTTGTATGTTAAAAAAAGTCCTGTATAGAGATTTACCCAAGAGTTCCAGGAAATGAATGATGCAGATGTGTACCATACATATCTGAAATCCCCAACACTGGCAATCAATTAATTTTAATGTATCAATTAGGATATTTTTCAAAGTAAAAGTCCTAAATGTTTAAAGAAATCGGTAATTTCTTTAATGTTTGAGGTGCTTTATATATCTTTTTCCTCATTGTCCCAGGCAATGACTGATGCAGATGTGTTTAAGACAGTCCTGACTTCTATTACCCTGGAAATCAAACATATTTACTGTCGCAATTAGGAGATTTTTCAAATTAAAAGTCCTACATTTTTACGAGAAATCTGTAATTTCTTTAATGTTTTAGGTGCTTTATATATGTATTTCCTCATAGTCCTAGGCAATAATGCTACACAATAAATAGAATGCTTCAATCGACACCGTGATCGGAATTATCGGATCGGCAGATACTGATTTCAGTGATCGGTGCATCTCTATAAATTACCATCACCCCAATACTCATTTTAATTGAACTGAACCTGAATGCATCGTCATGAAACTGCACCGTGTGAGTTGGCCGTCAGCGGCGTTGCCATGGTAACCACCTCCAGCCTTTAAATTCAACATGGATTGGTTGTTTACAACTTCACGTCAGAGTGCAACGACTAAAAAAAAAGCACATTTTAATCTTCTGATTGCATATTTTACTCAATATTGTCAATCTTGAAAGATGAATCTGCGATGCATTGAATATAAATTCAATTCCACCAGCTCTGTCCCAGTTAAGTAAGGCCACAGACAGTATTCACACAATAATACGATATATAATAATACTAATATAACA
Source organism: Pseudoliparis swirei (assembly GCF_029220125.1). Classification (NCBI taxonomy): domain Eukaryota; kingdom Metazoa; phylum Chordata; class Actinopteri; order Perciformes; family Liparidae; genus Pseudoliparis; species Pseudoliparis swirei. The sequence goes on from NC_079407.1 coordinate 24,893,132, forward strand.
AAGGATTATCTTATCTTATACTTTTGGATCACAAAGCCCACAAATTCTGTTTATTTTATTCAGGTCCTGGTGCATTTCACAATAAAATCTGCACTTGAACCCCAAAAGCACTTGAATTTAAAGACACACAGTTTGTAAAAATAGAAGATCGGCACCAAAAAACCTGATCGGAGCATCTCTAGTTATTCTGGATAAATTGTTGGGTCCACATGGGTGAGGTTGTTTTTTTTTGACACGCCCACAGATGCTAATTTACACTCGTTACAGTCCAAGGCAGAGTCAAAGTGAGGTAGACGAAAAGGAAGAACTTCCTGTGCCAAAGGTTTTTTTTGTCAAGATGAGATCGAGAGAATGAACACCAAACATCTCCCTCCGTCTACTTTCAGTCTGCATCGGCCGAAACGAAGTCGATACACAAATCTCTTAACTTCCTCGGCAAATATGGCCTTTAACCTTTTGGTATTGATGAGCATCCCCAATTGATTTCATGTCTACCTCACTGTGTGGCAGTCATCGGTCTCGGGGCCTCGATGGAAAACGGGCCATGGACGTGATGAGGATATGATTTTTACAGACACACACACACACAGAGCTGAGATCTAAGAGGCTGAGGGCATTTGACCTGGAAAAGGACTTAATCGGCAGCTGAAGAACTGATTTTTGATGAGGATTATCATGCTTACCACGATATGGGGAGGGAGCTGTCAGTTTGGCATCTTGTTTCCCACCCTCCATATATGTATATAAAGATAAATATAAATGCTCATCTTCTATTTACTTTGTGATCAGTGCATTGCGGTAAGATACTAACGAGCCTTCTGTTTCATCTCGCAGGTTTCCCAAGAAAGAAAACCGGTAAGAATCCTTTTTTTTTGGTGCAAATATCTGTGTATGGGTCTAAAATCCTGTCGCCACACACACACACACACACACACCGGTGGTTTGCATACGCAGAGTTCCAGATGAGGGAAATGATGCAGGTCTTGACAGGAAGTGCTGTGCTGCAACAGAAGTCTTCAGAGCTCAGACCAAACATACCCTCTCTCTCCCCCCCATCCTACTCATGTACACACACACACACACACACACACAGAGTGAGGGACAAAGGGGTCCCTCTTCTGAGGGCGGTCCATCACTGCCTTTCACAGTGAACAGTGGCCTTTCACAGTCGGGGCCCGGCGTAGGCAGAACTTACACGGCCTCCCCGAGGTTCACGCCGGAGTCCGGCCTCGCGGCGCCTCCCCGTGAGGAGCGTCCTTTCTCTGGCCGCGCTCCCAGAGCGACTCCACATCCTCTCCCGGCTGTCTCATTACACAGAAGACGCCGCGCACTCGGCGCGACTCACGCACTCGGGAGGTCAACTCGCCACGTTCTCCTCAATGCTACGGCAAACAATAGCTGGTTCTGTGTGCTGATGCAACCCCCCCCCCCCCCCCCCCTGAACCGCCACTTGCCCGCGTCTGGTGCACATGCAGCGTCGTAGTACACGATGACGCAGCCTGTTGCAGAATGCCGCTCATAGAAGTGGACAGTGTTGCATGCTGGATGAATGCCAACGTCTTTTTCTCTGTCTCTAGAACCAGCAGCATTCTCAGTAAAGACCACCCCCCCGACAGGAAACCCAAATGTGACAAAACCTCACTTCCCTCCAATGAGTTTGACCCTACAGGTAACTTTCCACTTGTTGTTGTCCGGCTCGTATTCCTTTCATCTTTCCTTTCTTTACTCTCTATCTCATTTGTCTCTCTAGCTCTCTGTAGTCATCACTTTATGTGATTGCCTCCTACCTCTCTCACGCACACACAAACGGTCTCATGAAACAAGTGTGTGTGTGTGTGTGTTCTTTGAAAATAGTGCATTCATTTGACTTCTTTGACGTCTGACAATTGTTTGATTCTTTCCACTGAAGCATAACGACTCATTTTATACATTGTCTTTCTTTGTGTGTGTGTTAATTCAAAATAATGGACAGCATGGTCTGTGTGTCACTGGCTCGGCCTCCATCACGCTGCATTATACCGACTCTTTGGTAGAAGCGTACGTCTCTTTGTAGATGTTGCAGCTTTTTAAGCCGATAATGCAAAGAAAGGTTTAATTATAGGACCCTCAAAATCTGCAGCTGCATTTAACGTCCACGCGGTTCTTGTAGTTTAACGTAAATCGGTTCACTGAATGTTTAAAAGCGGTCGGGCGGGCTTGATGCACACACGACGGGAACCAAAAGCCATGAAGCCCCTCATGCACTCCCGCTTGAAGTTTTCTGCCGGGTGGGATGTGCGGACACTTCGTGTCGTGTTTGTCAGCAATCGGGGACACTGATTTGAGATATGACTAAAACTTCAGCATTAAAAAATATATATATAAAGTCATCCACACCACATGGCGGCTTCTCTCCAAAACACAGACGCAAGAAAATGCACTACAGTCTCTTTCCACGCATTTCTCCGATGGTTTGTTCCACTTTCTAGAATGTGAAAAGTAACATTGTTTATTTAATTGAAGCCTTTTATCGCTCGGTCATTCCGACAATATTATACTTGACATTATTCATGTTTTGGGTTTGTGTCATGACGTTTTTGCATGCCTGCATGGTGGTAGTCTGTATGTCTATTTAACCCCTTTTTTTGTTATCTGAAACTCGCATGAAGTCTTTGATGGTATTTTCCTCGATGTTCTTCTCGGTGTCATCTTTTCTGTCAACATTTCATACTGGGTTGGATTCATTAAGGATGGGCAGGAGTCGTCAGATACTCTGGAAATGGGTGTGAATGCTGGCTCCCGAGATCCACACGTTTCCATATGAATCGTGTGTAATTATTTAAAATGTATTGGTCCAACGGATCATCAAACCGTTCACAGATCGGATCAGCGCCAAAGAAAAAAAGAGAGAAAATATAACTTTTAGAAATCCCTCCATCACCTTTTTTTGCTGATTTATTGATGATCCATATTTGCAGATACAGATCCCTTTGTTGTTTAATCATCGCAGCTGGAACACAAGTCTTCAATTTATTTATTTCTCGTGAAAAACTCTTACGGTTCTCCTTTAACTTTGTTATAGTATTTTACTACATTTTACGAGATTACACGTTAACACATCCTAACATAAATTACCTTCACCCCAATACTCATTTTAATTGAACTGAACCTGAATGCATCGTCATGAAACTGCACCGTGTGAGTTGGCCGTCAGCGGCGTTGCCATGGTAACCACCTCCAGCCTTTAAATTCAACATGGATTGGTTGGTTACAACTTCACGTCAGAGTGCAGCGACTAAAAAAAAGCACATTTTAATCTTCTGATTGCATATTTTACTCAATATTGTCAATCTTGAAAGATGAATCTGCGATGCATTGAATATAAATTCAATTCCACCAGCTCTGTCCCAGTTAAGTAAGGCCACAGACAGTATTCACACAATAATACGATATATAATAATACTAATATAATAAAGGATTATCTTATCTTATACTTTTGGATCACAAAGCCCACAAATTCTGTTTATTTTATTCAGGTCCTGGTGCATTTCACAATAAAATCTGCACTTGAACCACAAAAGCGCTTGAATTTAAAGACACAGAGCTCCTGCCCGTCCAAATCATCATTATGTTTTTGTTTTTTTATCAAACTTCTGTTTGTTCATTTGATTTTCTTCTCCCTCATGATTTTCTCTCTCCTGTGTTTGTCTTTCCTTTCCTTCGTGTTGGTTCTCGTGGTGTTGTGTGGCCTGCGTGGCGGCCGCTGTGAGCAGAAGCTCTGGTGGTGCAGAGGAGTGGCAGCGGCCGTGTGCTCGCAGAGGGGAGGCCCGAGTCCTGCGGTAAGACAGGAGGAGAGGCCGGCGTGGCGGCCGCATCGACGCATGCGCTAGAAGACCGCGGCGTGAACTTGCCACTAGATTGGTTTTTTTAACTCACTTTTTTTTCTTTCTCCAACAAAAAGACTTCCAGTGGATGCCTGACTTCACATTTAGTCTATTTGAAGAAAAAAACCTCATTATTAAGGTACCAGCTCCTGCTGATATCTGGTCTCTGGCTCCATCCACAATATAACGTTTACATTTTTTTTTTTTAAATATATATATTTATTTTGATTTTACATATTAGCAAGACAGGACATTAAGGATACAATACAAAATAAAAAGAGAAATAAAAGGGTAAAGAACAACAAAAAACAGACACAGAAATAAATAGATAATGGACACAAAATAATTAGAAAAACCACAGCACATAACACATTCGCACATCACCAGTATAAGTACATATTTAAGGTTACATCATCAAATGAAATCAAGTCAGCATCTGTACCAGTGTTTTTAATCTGGCACAGCAGAGTCCACCCCGGAGGGGTCCACCACATCTAAGACTGGTTTACATATTTTGACAAATCCCATGACATTGTCATGGAGGGTGTGGGTCAACTTTTATGACGTTTAAATTTAAAAACAAAAACAATCCCCGTCCACGCTGGTGCTTCGGCGTTATTTGCGAAACATTATTTCCTTCTGTGCTAATGCGGCTGAAAAGTGACGTCACGTGATTATTCACGGACACCTTGCATGGGGGCGCCGGTTTGAGCCGGAAATAGATCGGTTGCCTAGTTACAGAAGATACACCAGAGTATTATAGGCGTCTTTTAGAATAAAAGGTGGCGCTTGAAACGAACTTACACTAAAATGTTCTGCACACTGAAACGGACGCATTTCGTGGAACGCTTTTATTCGTCATACTTGGTTACAAAGCTGGTGTCATCAAAATATACTTCAAAATTAAATGAAATATTACGAGATTATGGCTCAATAAATTCGGCCTCTGACTCGTTAATCTGTCTTCCCACTCGTAGCTCCGCCGGTGGCTGAAGTCTGCATTGCACTGGAGATTACTTTATGCTTCTATTTGTTTAAAGTTTTCTGTGTGGAATAAAATACATATTAAGAAACGGTTAAAATCCTCCGTTTTGTGTCCATCGCCCTCCTTAAAACCACAAACGGCGACTAGACATCTCCTCCGCAGGGCAGTTATCGAATTATAAAACGCATGAATGTAACCGCACGACGTCGGCTAGCGTAGACGACGAGGCCGGGAACGCTTATCGACCGCGTTGAAACGAATCACCGGCGGAGCTGTTTTCTTTCTTTCGGAAAACGATTCTTGCGTAATCTGGGCGTGGCCGATCGGGGAAGGGCACGCCGGGACCGCGAAGACCCAATCGGGTCGCGATCGCAGCGTCTACGTCATCGTTTTTTGGGGCTCTGGTCTCAAGCGCCGGAGTAGCGCTTATCAACACAATTATCTCGTAATATTCAGCGAGGCGTGGGCGTGTCCTCTCCGTGGCGTTCGGTCTCGCATCCAATTTACAACGGAGTAGATTCACCGATGAAAAGCTTTTATTCCACAACAGCGCTTGAATTTCTTTTTAACAGCCTTTTTAGATTTAAGGAAAGTAGTCTGACCTTTTTGAACTGCATTGTAATGATTTATTATAATGGCTCCTCCTTCTTTGGGTGATTGTGGGGCTGAAGGCGAGTATGAAAGGTCAGTTTATAGGTCAGTTTATTCCCTCTCTCTCTCTCGAGGACGTTTTGCTCGCGTTTCAGCAAACGGTGCAGATTTCGGATCAATCCGACCTCTGAATAATACATGAGCGAAGATGGATTCATCCGACCGGTGATCCTCTCGGCTTACCAACACAAAACCTGTTAGAGCAACATCTAGAGGCAGATTCACACCGGCGCTTTAACGCAGATGCTTTCACCTTTTTTTTCTTCCTTTGACACCCACTGCCCTCTCCTCTTTCTCCCTTCCCCCTGCACTCTGCCTAACCCTCTCACCATGCCTCCCCCCCCCCCACACACACCCCCAAGCCTGGGGCTTCTGCTTCCCCTAACCTCTCTGTGTGTATTAAGCCTCCCATTCCTTCCACTCTCCCAACCGACCCCACAGCCGCCCTCATCGATCGTCTCCACTCTCCTGTTGATTCCCCCCCCCCCCCTACTCGGCTTTCGGTTACATATAAAGTCTCGTTTTTATAAAGGTGCGTTTTAAGAGAGCTTGCTTTGATTTAATAATTCACAATGACATGAGACAATGTTGTATTTGTTGCATTGGTTGCCTGGTGCGATTCTTCTCGTCCCGTCAGTCCAGTCGGGTGTCGGGCAGACGTCGGATAAGCTCTAATCTCTTCTGCTCTTTTTTTTTACTACGCTACACCTCGTAAAGAAACCTGAAAAGTAACGTTCCTCCTTCTGGCCCCTGGGAGGCTGAAACCAAACAAATGTCTGGAGTGCCTGTTTAAAACACCTCCTCACACAGAAGGACCCTCGCTATTGGAGGATTTATTTTAATCTTTTGGGTATTGGCTTGTCACCAAATGAGAAGGAAGACGATGCGTCTAAAATAAGGTAGAACTGCCCTCAACAACGTCTCCTTACCTTAACCCTCCTGTTACCTTCACATTTACTAAGATCTTTTACCCTTTTTGACCACAGCAGTTAAAACCTCCAGAAAATGATTAGAATTAATATTGTTTCCCAAGTATAAGTGTCAGGTACTTTTTGTGTGTTTGTTGACGACCTAAATAGCCCTTTAAATACATTTAAAAGTTGATATTTCTTAGATGTTTTACACAGTGAAAAACAGCCTGGGGTCAAATTGACTCCAAAGAACACCGATGCGTACAAGTTGTGTTCAGGACAGTGAAAACATATCAACATGTGAATGTTATGTTTTTCCAGTTGTCCCCAATAAATTAGGAAAATTCATGAAATATGCAGCAAAAAAAATTCTGTCAATAATTTTTTTTTTGAGATGTCAAATTGACCCCAAAGGTCACAGGAGGGTTAAAACAAGCTTCCTTCACTGTAGATGCTCCTATTACGGGCTGTTGTTCCCCTGAAAACAGACTTGTAGACGACATGTGCTGATGTGTTGAAGACTATGTTTGGGGAGGTTTGGCTGTATTTGAGGTGAGTACATTCTCTGTATTGACTTCCTTGTTCTCTTTGAAGACTCTGGTGTGTGTTTGTGTCTCACTCGCAGGTCTGGTTCAGCGATGTGTAATCATCCAGAAAGATGAACACGGCTTTGGGCTCACGGTCAGCGGTGACAACCCGGTGTTCGTGCAACTCGTCAAAGAAGGTGAGGGCGGAGTCTCCGACTTAAAGAAAAGGGTTGTTACAATATCTACTGTTGGTCTTTTGAAACTGCAGGAGAGACACAGGGTGGTGGTTCTTCTTCTTCTTGTTCTTCTTCGACGACGACGACGGTCTGTGGTTCCCAGCTGTCTTCCTGTCTGGTAGAGGACCATGTGGGCTGTTATCTGGTCATAGAAACCTTCTCGGTCTGTAAAATAGAGAGACTGAGACGGGAAGGAACCGATCGAGGATTTTCAGTTGCACTCTCGTCGGTGCATGGGAGTGTTCAACTGTCTCCCATTGGTCACCGACTCGCCTCAAAGCAATACACTTAGTTTCCTCTGTAGGTCACTTTAGCAGGTCTGTATTTCACTCAGGGGGTTGGCGGTTCAATCCCCGCCCGAGTCCATGTGTCCTTAAGCAGGATACTTCACCCTGAGCTGCTCCCTGTAGCTGTGTCTACGGTGTATAAATGTGACGTGACCGTAAGTCGCTATGGATAAAAGCGTTTGCTAAATGTAATTTAATTTAAATAATTCATACAACTTATTTTTTAGTTTTTAAATGAACAAAATGTACCCGTCAGTATCTCGCTGCAGCTTCTTCTTGCTCCTCCAACGTTCAGTCCACCCGATCAGACAGGACGACGAAATGTCCGTACTAAAGACTCACATTTCAAATCGTAATAGTGTTTCGGGTACGATTGTATTTTGGTTTACAAAATACTTCAGCTGTTTGCTGACTTTAGAGCCAGGCGTGGATCTCATAATAACCCGTTTCGTGCCTAAATCCCTTTGTTTTGGGTGGAGCTGTGAAACGGGTCCTTCTTATAATATAACCACTGTTATGATCTTTTCAAAATGGGACTCAAATAGTCACTTTGCAGCATCTGGTCTGTCGGGGCTTTATTATCTCTATTCGTTGTGCAGAAATATCAACAATTACACCACCAAGCTGCACGTCTTATGCCTCTCTCCTCCACCCATTTTATTCTTCCAATTGTTCTAGATCTTTTCTTCGCTGCTTCTGTTGCTTTTATCAATTTTTCTTTTCTTTTGCTGTTGTGTTTTTCCAGATGGGGCGGCCATGCGGGCGGGAGTTCAGACAGGAGATAGGATCATCAAGGTATCTACATCTCTCGCCATGCCTTTTTTAAAATAACTAATGTCACTATTTTCTTGTCCAAGGCCAATAAAGAGGCTGTAGGCTGCCACCTGCTGGTCGCTGTGTGCGTCTACCGTCTTTTATCTCCTCGCATCTGGGCATGGAGTGAGACGTCAAAGCGTGAAGCTGGACTGAGACGGAAGGTTTTGGTCTCGGCATCTGTTTAAAAAAGAAATTCAGTTTATTTGGTATAGTTCAATATTACGAATTTGCCTCAAGAGGGCTTTACGATCTGCACACGTACGACATCCCTGACCTTTGACCTCACATCCGATCAGGAACAACTCCCCAAAAACTAGAAGAATTTTTTTTTTCACGGGGTAAAAAAGTGATGAAACCTTCAGGGGAGCAACAGAGGAGGATCCCTCTCCAGGATGGACGGAACAATAGATGTCATGTGACCAGAATGAAGCGTTACAGAGTCACATGAACACATTCAATGGATATGACTGTGTATGAATAGTTCGTAGTCGGCATGGACCTCGATCCAGACCTCCACATGTTCATCATGTTACCGTTTCTGTCTTCCAGGTTAACGGGACCCTTGTTACACATTCAAATCACATCGAGGTGGTGAAACTTATCAAATGTAAGTCTTCCCCGTCTGGTGTTCTAGCAACAGCCACGTTCAAAATGAGTTCACCTTTTCAAGTCAAACTGACTCTTTTTGCGATGACCTTTCCTCTGCAGCGGGCTCCTATGTGGCCCTCACGGTGTTGGGGCGTCCCCCAGGGCTCGCCCAGATCCCTCTGTCTGAAGCCGAGTCCGAAATGTTGGGGGTTAGCATTTCGTCTCCCAACTCCCCGGCAGCAGAACGGCCCTACAGCGCTCTGGAGCGCCTCTCCTTCCCGCCACCACCATGGGTACCAACCACAGTTAGTTACCCTCTGTTGACCTCTCGTTTCTTGCTTTCCTTCCCTACTCTCCCTCCTCCTCATCCTCATCTTGACGTCCTTTCATATGGGTCGTCACTTCCCCTTTTCAAAGTGGGAATGATGCGCGTTGCCAATCTGTATAAAAGGTATGAACATTGGAATGGGGCACCATTCTTACAGGTAAGCAGTCAGCGGAGGTGTTACTGGAGCAACAAAGACACCTGTGTAAAAGCACTTTTGTTTGAATAATTGCTATAATATATAGTTGTATTGTTTAGTGTACTTTCTTTAATGGTGTATCTGCTTTACGGCCGTATTGATCCATCTCTGTTAAAGGACCGTCTAGTGGCTTCTCTACATCCCATCGCTCCCCTTCTCTCATATCTTCTGCACGCCTAAATATTCGTTAAATGCATCATGATTACGTATATGTGTATGTATATATATATGTGTGTGTATATATATATATGTATACGTGTATAGAGATATATAAAAATGTATATATATGTATATATATATATATGTATGTGTATATATATATATATATATGATCTTTACCTTATCTGTCGTCTAATGCACAGTTCCTCCTGTCGTTTTTCCCCCCCTTAAAAGGATGAGAATAGCGGCGTCTGCAGCCAGAGGGTCGACATGCTGCAGAAGATGCTCTCCAAAGAGCAGCAGGAGCTACAGGTTAGCGTAACAATCCTCTCTGTATTTTAACAATATTTCTTCTTCGCAGGTGTTTGAGATTATAATCTAAATCTTCAGAAGTAATCGGTTCATTACGTGTGTTGAAGATGAAAGGATCAGCTCTCCGTCTTTTAGGTAGAACGTTGTGATGGGTAGGAGGCAGGAACACTTTCTTTTTATTCTTTTTTTTATTGAAAGTAGTCATCAATTAGACGTTTACAGATGTCTTTCAGATAGTTGACATTGCATGTGCAGATTTTTCGACGATGCTCATTTTAGTTACGTATTTAGAGCGAGAAGTGTCAAACATAGGATAAACAACAACAAAGAGACGGAATGAAAAAACAAAAGATTTAGCCCGTTCTCCTCAACGTCTCGCACCTCAGAACCGATTCGACACGCGTCGAGCTTCAAGCGCGTCAGTTCCCACCTGGCGTTCACTCGGTGTGTTTTATGTGACGCGTGAAACGCTTTCAAAACACTAACGTTTAATACAACCCCAACATGCACTGAGCTCCTACCTGCAGGGCCGTTGCCCCCGCCCAGTGGGAGGGTCGCACCACGTCCACTGAAGGAATCCAAACACTTCAGACCGGGTCTATTCCTTGGCGTGTTCGTACTGTCATGGAAAACCTGGAAAAGTCCTGGAATTTTAAAATGGTTATTTCCAGCCCTGGAAAAGTCATGGAAAATGTGTTATATTCATATGTTAATTTAGACTGTATATACTGTATGTTTCGACACGTTCAGTAAACGTCTCTCTTGGTTCTCGTGGCCGAGTCCGAGTGGAGTCGCGCCGGAGGCTCGCGGCTCGTCGTGATTGCTCATTTTGATTCCACCGCTCTCTCTCTCTCTCTCTCTCTCTCGCTCTCTCTCTCAAGGCCATGAAGGAGGAGTACAGCAGGAACCCCTCCCCCAAACTACTGAAAGACATCCAGGAAGCTAAGAAACACATTCCACAGCTGCAGGGTCAGCTCCTCAAGGCCACCGGGGCAACGCAGGTAAATCAAATACCCACGACCCCCCTCTCTCCCATTGCCATGTACTCGCATACAGAATCAGGGTTTTCCAGGGACGCTGATCCACCGGCAACATGCACAAGCAGTATGATTTACAGGGTTCGTACGGTCATGGAAAACCTGGAAAAGTAATGGACTTTTAAAATGGTCATTTCCAGGCCTGGAAAAGTCATGAAAAAAACTTAAATCATAAAAGTTTTTGGAAAAGTCATGGAAATATGTTATAATCACATGTTCATTTACGCCGAGTTTGAAATAATTAATGTGTTTTTTAAAGAAAGACGCTCAAAATATAAGCCGGCGTACGCTCTCAATACGCTACATTTTCTAAATTGTTCATGTTTATACCGAGATTTCAGTTTGGTCATGGAAATTTGGTTTAAAGTCCTGGAAATCCATCGGTCAAAATGTGTAAGAACCCTGGTTTTAGTGTGGTGCGTTAAGGCAACGCTCCAGACAAACCTAATCCTTATCTTATCGGAGGATTAGACTTTCTCCGCTGGAGAAGCGTCTTGTATGTGTCTGTGTGACAGCTTATTTAATTTACTTCACTTACTGGTGTTATTTGCGTCAACATATTAATCTGCTTTCTCAATTTGAGTCGTATTTTTCAGAGTCTACGTTAAGAATACTCCCATATTTCTATTTGTGTTTGCCTCGTTTTGTTCTAAACATGTTTCATTCTGGACTTTGTCACTGTTGTAGTGTAAAAAGTCTGTTTATAATTAATAACGCATCTGGTTTTTTACGTGGACATCTGTAGGAGGCTGTTCCCGGTGGCGATGCAGACGACGGTAGCATGTTGGAGGCGCAGCACTCCAGAGGAGACACCAGTGCAGACCTGTCCTGGAGCAGCTCTCCTGTAAGCGGTCGGCTCCACTAACCGGCGTTATGAAAAGGCCTCTGAGCTTTATATTAAACCTGGAGTCCAAGACGAGACCGGGCGCGCTCTCGGACAATAGATGCGTGGCCTCGTGCTAAACTAAATTAGTTAATTTAATCTTAATTAGCCCTGTGCTAAGTCTATGTATTGATACTCCATTCAAATTTTGGTCATGTATGAAAACTAATGGAATATATTAATTGGCAACACTTTGTTTTTGGAGGTTTGTTTTGTTAAATTGGGATTAATTGATGTGTGTGTGTGTGTCCCGGGTAGCTCACCAGTCGACTTTCAGCTGTGCTAAACTAAGACTAACGCTTTTTTTTCTTCTTTCCCCACCTGCAGCTTTCTCGCGGATATGGGCCCGGATCTCCAGAGAGCCTCTACCCAAGAGAGCCGTGCTACCCGAGCCCAAAGATCACCCCGAGGAACAGCGTCAACTCCTGCCACTCTCCGGAGGCCGACGACGCCGCTGACCAGGTAACTGCTCTTCGGCCCGGTGAAAACTCAGCAACGATACTTATTCAGCTCTCTTTTCCTGGTGTAAAGAGAACTTTTTGAAGTCATCAGATCCAGCGGGAGAATTTCTAAATGGAAACCACTGATTCCACCATGTACCAACTGTCTCCCCCCAGGACTCTCTGTCTCCCACCACGGTCAGCAGTCCCTCTTCCGCCCGCCTCGTCTCTCAAATCATCGGAGCCGAGGACGACTACTTCGACTCGGACCAGGAGCAGGTATGTATCCACAGAGCAGCAACGACCTCAACGGCAGCTCCAGCGGACGCCGTTTAGTCGGGGCCCTGTGCACGGCAGTTACCAGTTCTATGAAGCACGCGCATGTGGGCTGGCCGCTGTTTATCGGAGAGCACGCCGGTTCACTCGGGTCGGAGATGAGCTCATCTTGTCGTTTTTTTCTCTCCAGTATCGTCTCGTCACATTTTGCCATTCGCCATTAGAAAAGATCAACGTGCGTATTACTGCGATCGCCGCAGCATTATCTGCGTGTGACTAAATTAATCTGAAATTCTACGTTTATTTTGAATAGTTATGAAAAAATATATAGTTTATGAAGAATATTCACATATAATTTGGATTAGATTGCAACTGAAACATGTAAACCATAATGGAGGTGGGTTTGGCGTTTTTGGCCAGAGAGGTGATCTACAACCGCTTTGTTTTGGAGATGGGTGGTAATGGGGAAGTGAGAGGCATCTATTGCCCCCCCCCCCCCAATCTCTTCTCCAAGCTATACGACATCTCCCACAGTCTGCGAACTGACGGACTTGTTCAATTTGCAGAGAAGTGAGATTCGATCACGAGTGGTCAGCCGAGACGCGCACTAGGAAGATCTGTCTGTGGCAGTCAGCAAAAAAAAAACGCCCACCAGTGCAAACCGGTGTCCCCGTCTCGTTGCAGACAAACGGCCAGTGCAACAGCTTCAACAACATCGAGCAGCTCAAGTCTCGTCCCGCGCACCTCGCGGCCTTCCTCCACCACGTCATCTCTCAGTTCGACCCTGCCCCCGTGGTAAGACCCTCCCTCCCTCGCGCCGTACTGTTTATCTTCTATGGATTCGTCTCCCCGTGTTCGTGCAAACTTGGATTCTCCGTTCTCTTTTTCATAAATGTCCATGGTTCGTCCTCAGCTGTGCTACCTCTACGCTGACTTCTACAAGCAGACCAACTCCAAAGAGACCAGGCGGGTGTTCATGGACCTGCACAACTTCTTCATTGACCGCGGAGCAGTGAGTGCAGTCTTTGTTCCCCCCCCCGTTACCGATGAAATGTTGCATGTCACCAAATTGTCAAAATGGCTTGACTTACACAAAGGACAGCCCCAAAATATGTGCTTCTTTAAGTCCAAAGCTCAAAATGGTAAATAGAATGATCCACATGTTCAAGTAAACTCACTTTACACCAGTTTACACTGTCACTAATTGACTTATTTCATTATTTATAGGTCTTAACGTCACTACGAGTGCCTTGAATTTATGATCTTTTCTCAAATTGACATTTCATATTATTTAAAAAATAATAGTATATTTACTCATTTATATTTTATGGTTTTTATTTCTTTTTTTTTACCCCAGAATTTGAAAGTCGCTGTCCCCGAATCCATCTCCACTGATCTCGGTAGGTGTTTCATGCTTTTTGCTTCATTTTGTTATCCGCCTGGTGCCATTCTTTTATTATTCAAGTCGAGCGATTTCTTTTGTTCCGGACACTTTTCGTACCTCTGATGGCTCGCGTCCTCCCGGCCGTTACACAGTCCCCCGTAGGTCGTGCACACGCCCGAACAAGGTGTTAAAAAATGAAGCGATCTGATAAATTTTAACCTTTATAGGGCATATTTAGTATGCACTCGATGTAATCCTGTTGGAGACTTGGCGTACTGTGTATGTGAGAGTGTGTGTGTGTTTGCAGACCGTCGGCGGACAGAACTGATCCCTGAGGAAATAAACCGACAACATGTTCAGACGCTGCAGGACTCTCTGCTCCCTGACTTGCAGAAGAACCTCGAGGATTTCAGGTACGCTCGTCAACTCCGAATGTTTTACTTTCCTTTGTTTTTTTTATAAGCGTTGATGAATTGCATAACTTGAGGTTTTGGTTCCCACATCAAGGAAAATGGGGGGAATAAGGCATTATCGACCTTTCAATTCAGTTTATTATATAGCCCAATATCACAAATCTGTACACGTACGACATCCCTGACCTTTTGACCTCACATCGGATCAGGAAAAACTCCCAAGAAATAGACACAACCCTTTCAGGGGGGGGGGGGAATTAAGAACCCTTCAGGAGAGCAACAGAGGAGGATCCCTCTCCAGGATGGACAGAACAATAGATGTCATGTGACCAGAATGAAGCGTTACAGAGTCACGGTGTGTATGACTTGATGTGCTGGCCCATGTAGGCAGAAGCGCAGCATGGGCCTCACGGTGGCTGAGGTGGAGCTGTCCAGGCTGGACCAAGAGAGAGTCCGAGACCGCGTCGCTCTGGAGAGAGAGCGCTCGTACGCGGAAAACATCATCACCAAGATCGAGGAGGTCCTGTAAGTAGCACATGGAGACGGTTCCCTGGCTCCCACGCGCCACGCAGACAGATATACGAAAAGAAACGCTCATGTATCCGCCACTCAGTTTGTTTTCTCTGTCTTGTTTATAGGTTAACGACTCAGAACACAGAGGAAGAGAGATGGTAAGCGAACGTTGTATTGGGGAGCATTTGGTTGATTGATTTGAAGTATTTCTCAAAGCAGATGAAGGGGATCGTTTAGGACTTCATGGCCCATCATACCAGCTGTGGGTTCATTGCATTTTCAATCTGTAACGTGCCCCAAAATAATCTTAATATCTCTCTGTATGTATTACTTTATAAGACTGTTTTTCTCCCTTTTTAAATTCATTATAATACAAAATATTGTCCTAATAATATGTATCAGTGGTTGTCATTTTTCAACCTTTTTTAAAAATAGTATATTTTTATATTTTCCATTCAAGAACACGTGACATATCGGTGCCGCTCTACATCCCCACCGTTTACAAATTAAACATGCGCGCCGGGGGCAGACCCTTTTAACGAGAACATCTAATTAATGCAGTGTGTTTATATTAAATAATTCAACTGTGTGACTGATTTGAAAACAGTCTTGTTTGGAATGCCATATGCTCGCCGCGCACCACAGATGGTTTGGGGGTAAACTGTTTGGAGGACTGGCGTGACATATGGCGCGAGTCACAATAGAGACGCCTCGAGTCTCGGCGTCCCGTTGTTTTTGTCGGTTCGAATTCAAACGGAGCAACGGAACTAAAGAGTCGTCACTTTTTCTTTTGTGGTTGAACTCAGCACTACGATGCAGTACGTCATCTACACGTACATGAAGCACCTCGGGGTGCGGGTCAAGGAGCCGCGGAGTCTGGAGTCCAAGCGTGTCCGGATCAACTTCCTTCCCAAGATCAAGGTATGTACCGTTGCCCTTTGACCTCCTCTCCTCCCTTTTATCACATATCTGACACTCCCACTTTATCGTTGATACGTTGCAGAAAAGCATCAAGGCGGAGAAGGAAGGAGAGGAGAAGGTGAAGAAACCCAGATTTCCCAGCATCCTCGGACCTCAGCGTCGGCCCAGCCGCATCGAAGCGGCGTCTGGTGAGTCGGCGCTTAGCGATGGAGCCGAAACGACGACGCTGCTTTTCAAGCTTCTTTTTTTTCCTTCTAATCTCGACCCCGTTTTTTTTCCTTCTTCCCCCTCCGCGTTCAGTCGGCAAAGCCTTGGACGGTCGCCCGCGGCCACAGAAGCAGTTGTCTCAGCCGTCACTCGGGGCGAGCGATCACACGGACGCCGGGCGTCTCCGAAGCAGCCAGTCGAGCGAGGGCTCGGAACTCATGCACTCCATGTCGACCAACGCCTCGACCCCGAACAGCGCCGCCTACGGCTCGGACGCCGGCCGAGACGCCGACATGGGTGAGCGGCGGAATTAAACGCATACGTAGAATTTTTTGGGAAAACCCAGAGGAGGAGGAAGTGTTTTTTAAACCTGTCGCTCGTCTTTCAGGCGGGACTCCGACCTCGGGCCCGTCCCGGCTGAGTGACGGCCTCCAGGCCGACCCCCTCGATGGGTTGCTGTACCCCGCGTCGCACTTTGACCTTTACAACCTGGACCAACTGCAGGAGGACGACAGAGAAAGCGACAGGTGCGTTTACAGTTCACGGCAACCACGTTGCTCCTCCCCAGGACCATTTCCTACCGGTCACTCCCCTGCACACCTCTTTATACTTCATATTGAATTTCACATGTCACTTTAACACACACTCGCAGTACCTGTCTACACCACTGTTATCTGTTTGTGCACTTTTATATTATACCATTATAAATGTAATGTTTAAATTCTGGCACTATGTAGATTGTCGTTGTTTTGTTTGTTTGTCTCATGTAAACAACCAGCCGCCAAGTCAAATTATTTGTGCGTCTAACACGCGTCGCAAATAAATGTTTCTGTTTCTGATTAAGAAGTTAATTTTGTATTTTTTAACGTTTAATCTTGGGGCAGAGCCCACGAGGGAACACCAAAGGTCATAAGAAGGTGAGAATACCTCGTCATTGTTCTCGCGTCCAAGTTGCTCGCGAGTGGACCAGATGAAGAGCTCACACTCTGTCTCGCCGCAGGCTGGAGGGCCCGGGAGCGGCCGACGTCCAGAGCGAGGACGACCAGGGAACCGACTCGGAGCACGACCCTCCCAACTGGCAGCAGCTGGTGGGCCGAGAGGTCCTCGCGGGCCTCAGGCCTCAGGAAATCAAGAGACAGGAAGTCATCAACGGTGAGCACATGGCCTCTCCCACTTCACACCATGTTGCAATTTCATTTTAACCGGATCTTCTTCTTTTTTTATTGAATACAAGAGGTTTCATAGAATATAATGAGTAGAAGCAGAGCATCTGCCGGGGGTTTAACCCAGACGTGCGCCGTGTCGAGGCGCGCAAATGATCCGCCGTCTTCAATTAACGTCCCGCGTTGCGCCCGCAGAGCTGTTCTACACCGAGCGTGCGCACGTGAGGATGCTGAGGGTTCTGGACCACGTGTTCTACCAGAAGCTCTCCAAAGAGGCCATCCTGCCTCCCGCCGACATCAAGAACATCTTCAGCAACCTGGACGAGATTCTACAGCTGCATGGTACACGTCCTCCACCATTTGAGATTCAATAAGAAAACACACAAATTGAGATTCAAAATAGAAGATGCAGCAGCACCCTCCCATTTAATGTCCTTCATCTCTGTCCGCGTGTGTACACAAACGCACACTGACGCCTCTCTTTTGACTCTCAGCCTCAGTTCTGGAGCAGATGGCCGCCGTCCGGAAGAGAAACGAGTCGTCGGTAATTGATCAGATAGGAGACGACTTGCTCTCCTGGGTAAGTCCAATTCTCAGGCTGGAAGTGTATTTCCCCTTTCAAACATATTAAAAACATTTGAAGACTAGAATGGGCACTCGGTAGAGCGCATACCTTCGCATATCACAAGATTGGGCATTGAATTATGAACATTTTGGCATTAGTTGCATGCCAATTGGATAAAAATTCACCGTGCTATGGTAAAAAGAAGATGTTGACCTTTCCATGACCTTGACCTTTGACCCGATTGATCCCAAAATCTAATCAAATGGTCCCTGGATAATAACCAATCATCCCACCAAATTTCATGCGATTCGGTTTAAAACTTTTTTTGTTATGCGAGTAACACGCATACAAATAAATACACGGCGATCAAAACATAACGTTCCGCATTTTCAATGCGAAGGCAATGAATGGTGCGGGAGTTGCTGCTCATTGTAGCGGTTAATAATGATAATAATAACTTTCTTTATATAGCACCTTTTTAAAAAGAGTTTACAAAGTGCTCTACAGAAAATCAAGGCAAAACAAATGGAAAAAGACAAAATAAAGAACAGACAAACTAAATTAGGGGAACCAAAGAACTACTAATACTAATAATAATGCATTAAATTTATACAGCGCTTCTCGAAGTACTCAAAGACACTTTATGTCACATAATTAAAACATCCTGGAAGCTATGCAATAGAAATAACAAATTACCATAACGGTCTTTCAAGAGAGAGTACTTGCCCCTCTCCGGCGGATCTTCCAGGATGCTCGCCACTCGGCCTGCTGTAGAACTGCCGAGCGCCGCCGCGGCAGAGTCGTACTCGGTGGCGTCCGCTGTGATGTCTTTAAGGCCAAACCACACCGATGCCCGCGTCTCCTATAACTCTGATGAGAAGATGGTGCCATCTTCTCTCCGGAATCGTCCACGAGATGTCAGGGTCACCAATGTAGGTGCGCGGAAAGAAGGAGGAGTCTAGTATTTCCTTTTGGCCGTGGCCGTTTGTTTCTCTTTCCAACGCCTGTGTTTACCTTTTACTTCCTGGTGCTCTTTTACCCCGTCACCCGGGTTACGCCCCTTTCTTTAAAGGGCCCTCGTGAATTCGTCCGTAGTCCCCTACAATAGATTAAAAACAATAAGAATGTGGAAGCACACAATCACACATTAAAAGCAGTTCTGAACGGGTGGGTTTTGATTTGCGATTTGAATACGGAAAGGTCGGCGTAGTCTCGGATGAGTGAGTGCGAGACGTTTCCATGGCGACTGCCGCTGACCCAGACGGACGTGAGCGACTGACCCCCGGCTCTCTGCCCCGCTTACAGTTCAGTGACGGCGAGGAGGAGAAGATCAAGAAGGCGGTGGGGACGTTCTGCAGCAATCAGCCGTTTGCTCTCGAGATCATCAAAACCAAGCAGAAGAAGGACTCGCGGTTCACGTCGTTCGTCCAGGTAGCGCCCGACGTCCGGCTGAAATGTGTCGCCGTGGTTACAGTACCGGATGAATGCTGAGAATGTGTCGCGCACAATGATCGAATGAGAACGACACCGACATGTCACCATGTGGACTCGTTTAAAGATTTATTTTCGCCTTTTTTATGGCGACAGCTTAACTTCAGCCCATCCTGATTTTATTGCCGTTGCTTCTTAGGAGGCAGAAAGCAACAGGCAGTGTCGCCGGCTGCAGCTGAAGGACATCATTCCTGTGGAGATGCAGCGGCTCACCAAGTACCCGCTGCTCCTGGACAACATCGCCAAGTACACAGGTAGTGTCTCCTTACCAAGTACACAGGAGCTGTAGTGTCTCCTTACCAAGTACACAGGTGCTGTAGTGTCTCCTTATCAAGTACAAAGGTGCTGTAGTGTGTCCTTACCAAATATATATATATAGGAATCTTAAAACAAATAATGTAATTGATAAATCAAAAATAATTAAATTAACTTTGGTATTTAATTAGTTGCTGCAGCTTAATAAACCGTGTAGGCGGCGTAAAGCGAGAGACATCGTGATCTACCTTTCTCACCACTATTATTCTTAACCTCTCCACAATTTCATTCCATTTTAAACCCTCCGAACTTAACGAGAAATACGACCCCCCCCCCCCCGCATGAACTCGAGGTTCACTGACGGCTGGTCGTCGTCACCTCTTCACACCTCAAATCGATGCAATTCGTTCAATATAGAAACTAATTGACATGTGTGGTAAGAAACCATGGAAACAAGTCGTACAGGAATAAAACGCGCTTTGCATTTTACATCCTGAATCTACTAGAGTCCACTAGATGAAGACGGACCTCTAAAGTGGAGACGGATAAACTACAACGGGTCCGCGTGGCGGCGTTTGACCAATAAGTGAATTACACAGACAAATGGAGAAATTAGCATTTTAATGGCCGCGGAGCAGCTGTTGCACATTTTGGGAATCGTCTCGCCCATTATTTAACTCTCTCACGGAGAGACAACGCACCAACGATGAAGCATAAGCAGCTATTACAGGGTCGTAATGCGCCCATCTGAACTCCCGGGGCCGACAGCGCGCTCGCGGACGAGAGGGGAACGTCGGTTTCCACGGCGACACTTTTTAAACACGCGCCCGTCTCGATGTTCCAGACAACGCCGTGGAGAAGGACAAAGTGAAGCAGGCGGCGGACGGCTGCCGGAAGATTCTCAACCACGTCAACCAGGCCGTCAAAGAGTCCGAGGACAAGCAGGTGGGCTGGTTCTTCTTCCTCTTCCTCCTCTTCAGTCTCATCCCTTTCTTTGCTCCCCAGGCTTCCTTTCTTTTCTCGTTTATTTTTTATTTTTTAAAGAGCGCTTACTCATCCTCTTTCCCCCTCTGCCTCCATGTATTCTCTCTAGAGGTTGGAGGACTACCAGAGGAGACTGGACCTCTCTTCTCTGAAGCAGACGGACAACCCCATGATCCTGGAGCTCAAGGTGAGTTCTCTAAGTTCCCCCCTTTTGAGTTTCTCCTGAACGCACCGGTCGTACGCCCGCCACACGCCGGGTGAAAGAAGAAGGCTCCGTGGACCACCGGCGAGGATTCAATACGGTCATGGAAAACCTGGAAAAGTCCTGGACTGTTTTTAAATGGTTACTTCAAGGCCTGGAAAAGTCATGGCGAGAAAATAAATCCCATACTTTTTGTAAAAATCATGGAAATGAGTTCTATTCATGAGCATTTACACTGAGTTTTAAATAATTAATATGCTTTTAATAGAATGACGCTCTAAATATACGCCGACATACTCTCTTCATACTCGCAGCGCACATTTTTCACTGAAAAGACATAAATGTTTTATTCTTTTAATCAAACTATTGTCTCTCATTCATGCGAATTATTTAAAGTTATACACTGTATGCTTTGGAATTCTCATTAGTTTAAATATGACATTTTTTCATGTATACACCTGAGATTTCACACCTGAGAATGTGGTTTAAAGTCGTGGAAGCCCATTGGTCGCCACGGGGATGAACCCTGACTCATAAGCCGTATATTATTTATATATATATATTTATGATCCCATCCCTCCTGCAGAACTTGGATTTGACCAAGAGGACGCTGGTGCACGAGGGGCCTCTGTCGTGGAAAGTGAACAAGGACAAGACGATTGGTTCGTAACACATTTATAAGAGTTAGATTTATGTATTGCTGCCAAAAAACCCAACAGATGAAGCTAATTGGTCTCCCCCGCCTCTCCAGAGCTGTACACCCTCCTGCTGCAGGACATCTTGGTTCTGCTCCAGAAACAAGACGAGCGCCTCATCCTGAAGTGTCACAGTAAGAACCTGGCGGGCCCCGCGGATACCAAGCACATCTTCAGCCCCGTCATCAAGCTCAGCACGGTGCTGGTGCGCTCGGTGGCCACAGGTCAGTCCACACAGAACCGCTCCGCAGGGTGCCGTCATGGATCAAAGAACAACAGAACACCCCCCCCCCCCCCCCCCCACGATACAACATTCAGACATACAGCCCTCAGTGGCTTCTTTTAAATCTCTTCTTAAAAGACGCTTTTATGTAACTCGGGATTCGTACGGTCATGGAAAACCTGGAAAAGTCATGGAATCTTTTTTAATGGTCATTTACAGTCCTGGAAAAGTCCTTAAAAAAATTAAATCCCAAAAGTTTTGGGAAAGTCATGGAAATGTTGTTATATTCATATGTTCATTTCTGCAGTTTGATTAAAAGAATAAACATTTATATATATATATATATAAACTAACTATTGGTGTATTCGTGTCTTCACAGATTTCACAAAATGTTTGGTCATGGAAATTTGGTTTAACCCTCCTGTTACCTTGACATTTACGAAAATATTTTACACTCGGGGTCAATTTGACCCCAGCAATTAAAACCTCCAGAAAATTATTAGAATTAATATTGTTTCCCAAGTTTACGTGTGAGGTACTTTGTTTGTTTGTTGACTACCTAAATAGCCCTTTAAATATATAAAAAAGTTGATATTTCTTATATGTTTGACACAGTGAAAAACAGCCTGGGGTCAAATTGACCCCAAAGGTAACAGGAGGGTTAAAGTCGTGGAAAAGTCGTTGGTCAACATGTGTATAAACGCTGACGACGTGATTTTTTTCCTTTTTTATGCAGTTCTTTGTTTCCCCTCATTTATTCTGTCTGTTCTTTATTTAGTATTTATCTATTCCATTTGTGTGACCGTGATCCTCTGTAGAGCCCTCTTGTAAACCCTGTTTTTAAAGGTGCTATAGAAATGAAGTTATTATGAATGCGATATCCAGAATCTCCCCCCCCCCCCCTCTCTCTCTCTCTCTCTCGCCAGACAACAAGTCCTTCTTCGTCATCTGCATGTCGGACAACGGCGCCCAGATCTATGAGCTGATGGCGCCCACCGTCTCAGATCAGAGAACGTGAGTCAGCATCTTCATTGATTCATCTAATGCGTACGTTCAATAAGCCTAACAACTTCTTCTTCTTCTTCTCTCCTTCTTCTTCTTCTGCCCTTCTTCTTTTGCCCTCCTTCTTTTGCGCTCCGCCTCCTTCTTCTGCCCTCCTTCTTCTTCTTCTGCCCTCCTCCCTCCTTCTTCTTCTTCTTCGGCCCTCCTCCTCTTCCTCGCACAAGGTGGCAGCATCTAATCACTCAGAGAGCCGACGCCATGAAAGTCAAGCCTCACAGCGTCATCCCGTTACCTCAGACCGAGTACGTTGTTTTCATCCTCTTCTCTAACATCAAATCGGATTGCTCTCTGAGCTCGCTATTTACATAACGGTGTGTGTGTGTGTGTCAGTGGGGAGAGAGACGGGGTGGAGATCATCACGGCGGGCGTGTCCAGGCTGAGTCGAGACCCGGACCGCACGTCCACCGGCAGCACCCAGTCCTCAGGTAACCGGGGGCAACCGCGGCGCTCCCACATCCCGTCCTGGTCGGACCGCGCGGACAATCCTGACCTCGTTCTGATCTCCGTCCAGATAAAGAGAGCAGCCCGGCCCCGAGGAGCGCGACGCAGAGCTCCCTACCCAGCAATAATCCATTCGAGGGAATAAAGGCGGAGGAGGAAGACGAGGAGGAGGAGGAGGAAGGTTTCGTGGACCCGGAGCTTCCTTATCGGGCGGCGAAAGACGGCAAAGGAGGAGACTCGTTCAACGTGTTCCCCTCCAGAGCGGACGAAGCTCTGAAAACACGTGAGGAGGAGGAGGAGGAGGACTCCTCAGTCTGATCTTATATTACACGTAGATGTCATAACCCCCCCCTCCCCCCTCAGTGGCGGCGTTGAAGCAGGTGTTGGTGACCCAGCTGATGTCCCAGGAGGCGTTGGAGCAAACCAAGCGCTCCACGGGGGTCCGCCTCCTCAGGACCACGTCTCTGCGCACGCCCGTCGACAGCCGCGCCCGCGTGCCGGTCCACAACGGCGCCCACACCGAGGACCCCGCTCAGGACCTGGGCTCCGGGGACACGGGCTTCTTCGACTCTCCGGAGGATGACGGTGAGCCTGGAAAAGTCATGGAACTTGGAAAATTGTTTTTTTTTCCGGTCCTGGAAAAGTCCAGAAAAACAAAAGAAACCCCCCAAAGTTTTTTAAATGTGTTATTTTCATATGTGCATTCACGCTCAGGTTTAAATACTTTATATGCTTTTTAAGTGAACGCACCTTAACTGAATGTTTTTTCTTTTAATCAATCTATCGTCTCATTCATTGTTTTTAATGGTTATTTCAAGGCCTGGGAAAGTCCTGGGGAGAAAAAAAGTCCCATACGTTTTGTAAAAGTCATGGAAATTAGTTCATGAGCATTTACACTGGGTTTTAAATAATTAATATGCTTTTAATAGAATGACGCTCTAAATATACGCCGACATCCTCTTCATACTCGCAGCACACTTTTTTCGTGCTGTAAGTGAACGCACCGTAACTGAAAAGACATAAATGTTTTATTCTTTTAATCAAACTATTGTCTCATTCATTTGAGTCATGTAAGGTTATATACACTATGTTTTTGAATTCTCATTGTTCATTTAAATATGACATTTTCTCACTTTTTCATGTTACACATCGAGATTTCACAAAATGTTGAGTCATGGAAATGTGATTAAATATCCTGGAAGCCCATTGGTCGACACGAGTATGAACCGCGTTAGCCGTTTACTATTCATACATTAAATTGTAGATTTAAACGGATTATAAATGCCGTCGCTCGTCGGTACTGAAGCTCGTCCTTCGGCTCCATCAGCAGGGTTCTTGGTTCTGGAGGGGTACGGCGGCCCGGGGGAGAGCAGCACCGACGACGACATCCTGGCGTCGGCCGGCGGGAAGCAGCTGCGGTCGTCTCGGGGCTGCGCCGCCGACTCCGGCATCAACCTGCGCTTCTCCACGGCGTCGCAGGCCGGCAGCCTCTCCTCGTTCAGCAGGCGGGTTCTGTCCCACCTCCGGAACCTTCAGGCCAACCTCAACTACCTGAAGGTGTGGAGCGGTCGCCCCGGCAACACGGATTCATCATCACGTTGCGTTTCAACGTCGTGCTCATTGTTTGTTTGTTTGTTTCGCTCAGGATGTTGAGGCCAAGTACAATAATCTAATACGCCAAAGGCCAGAGAGGTCGGCAGCGGACGCGGATGGAAACAAAGGTACCTCGATTCGCCGCGTCAGCGTTTTCATTATGATTACGTCGGGGTTCGCACAGGAAACCTGGAAAAGTCATGGAATTTTTTTTAGGGTTATTTCCAGGCCTGGAAAAGTCTATTGGAAACAAATTTGATTCCCAAAAGTTTTGAAAAAAACCATAGAAATGTTGTTATAATCAGATGTTAGTTTACATATTATGTTCATTTACATATTATTCTGTATGTTTTCTCATTTTTAATTTAAATGCTAAATGTTTTCACCTTTTTTCTCATTTCTTTCCTCTCCTCCAGATAAAAGATAGTGGGGGAAACGGCACCGCAGCTTTTTATTTTTTATCTCGTTCCAAAGAGGAAGTACCGACTCGTGTGTTTCCTGTTCCTGCTTCTGGTGTCCTGGACATTCTGGACATCCCATAAGCTCGTCCTCTCACTGCTGAGCCCCCCCCTTTTTGTTTTTCCATCACCCTCGCCCACAGAGAATGAGAGACTTGAGTGAGCAAGAAATGTTTTGAAGGGTGGAGCCCCCCCCCCATATCAGCACAAGGCAATCAGGAAAGTGGGATTGCCCCAGTGCCCCCCCCCATATAACACCCCATGTTCCCCCGGATCTCCCTGCAAGAAAGAGAACTTATACCAAAATGTACAAAGATGTGTGTTTAGAATATATATCTATGTATATGTATATACATATATATACATGTATATATATATCTGAGAAACACAAAAACAAGAAAAGGAAAATTTTAAGATAATGTATTAAGATTTTTTTTATCCCGAGATGTATTTATTTTCTTTTCTTTTCATTTAAAAAAAAAAAAAAGAAGAGAAAAAAAAGAAAAGTGTTTCCAACATTGCTTGCATGCTTTATTTTGTAGCCGTGGTGTTGGCGTTCGGCAGGATGTACTCGGACTGACGGACGGACGGTTTTTTTCTTCTTAAAAACCTCTTGCAATGTGCTCCCGTCTGGAAATGTTTTTCTCGTGTGACGTTGAAACTAGAATGAAGAGCGACGTCTCTGATCTGGTCCTGTTGCATTTTTCGTGCTGCCTCTTTCTTCCTCCTCCTCTTCCTCCTCACTGCGAGCGGTGCTCTGCCTCTCGGCGGCTCCTCTCCTCCTATGCATGTGCCCCTCCCCCTTTTTTTCTTTTTCCACTTACGGGTGTCACCCTCTTCCTCCTCACAACCCCAGTGTCTTTCTTTCATGCTTATTTATCTTACCCCCCCTTCTATATGTCACGCTTTTTCATTTTTGGGGGTATCTCGCCCCCGATCCTCTACAACTCCTCTCTCTCTTTTCCGTATCGGCTCCATGCTGCTTCTTCTTTCTGCTTTTTTTAATTATTATTTCATCCCGACTGCCTGATGTTCTAATAATGTCAAGAAGTTTCAACATATGTACAATGATCACGTTGGAAGGTTATGCATAACTTTAATAAATAAATGGTGCAATGACACATTCAAAAAAGAAAAAAACTTGCTTTCTTTTTTCCTCATTTCAACTTTAATTTTTTTAAATGAATTTCACGAGGAGGCGGTCGGTCTCACATTTTACTTGTACGGCAGTTATTGAATCACAGTTTATGAAATGGGAGACATGACATGCAATATTTAAAACCAATTATACGCCCGCTGGTCATAATATACCTGTCCTGACCTCTGGTCCTCACCTGTCAGATGCTATAAATTCCTCATGTCGGGATCTCGTCACGCGCTCGTTATGCTGCCGCCGATGAGACGTCATGGAAGATTTATGGTTAATCTCTTGATAAAATCCCTTCTTACCGGGTGTCAGATCACGATTCATGAATCTAAATATAACAAGTGCTTTTCATTTCCACCTGAAGCTGGAAGGAAACGGAGAACACAACTTATCACCTTGTGGTGACCATGTGATCCATAATACACACATTTAATACACACAGAAACACACACCGAGTCACATATTCACTCATTTTCTTTAATATTCACTAACTTCTGGCTCTTTAACTTCTCAGTAACCAGCTGGTTGTTATCGGGGCTTTTTCAATGAAAACCGGTCGACCGGCAAAAAAAAGATGCTTTTTGTTTTTATTTATGGTTTCAAGTTTCCGTTATGTCTCATATATAAATATGGTTTTATAACTTCCCGTCAAATCTTCTGGTGTGAACAATACAGAGAAGGTGTGCATACTCCTTTACTCCTTTTCTTTTGGGTTGCCAGGTCCACAAAGATGATTTAATGCTCATTTAAATAAAAAGATGGTGTGTTGATACATGAATACGAGACGTTAATGGATACAGGGCCGAAGATGTTTTGTTGTCGTTAGCAACCACAACTGAACGGCGTCTCAGCGTCGGACGTTTGAGCTTTTTTTATTTCATCCTCTTGGTCGGATGTCTAGAAATTCTTTTTTGACCTTAACGGAAGGAAGTGCTTCTTTTTTTTGGGACATTTTGTGTTTAAAAAAAAAAAAATTACGGAATCAAGAGGTTTGATTAAATTATCATAACCAGCAGGTGGCAAACTAACACCATTAAAACATCGAGTGAAGCGGATCCAGCTGAAGCTGCAGCAACGTCATATTTTGTAAGCAATATAAAAGAAAAGAAGAGAAAAGAGAAGGACGGAGTGATGAAGTCAGAGGGAGAAGAGATGGTGATGGTCTCATCTCTCCAGCAGCACCTGTCACCGAGTTCTACTCTTCCTCCCTCTGAGCTCTTCTCCTCTGAGCTCCTCTTTTCTCGCTCTGAGCTCTTCTCCTCTTCCTCCCTCTGTGCTCTCCTCTTCCTCCCTCTTTTCTTCCTCCCGCTCAGCTCTTCTCCTCTTCCCCCACCCCTGAGCTCCTCTCCTCTAGCGAAGCTTTATCCTTCAACCAAGAGAAAAAATGCGCATCGTTGATTTCCTACTTTCACTCAAAAGCGTTTTGCCATTTAAATATAGTTTTTGTCCGATAATAAATCTGCAAACATTCAGGATATCTGAGAGTGAAGTTGAGGATCCGATGCCGTGGACCACGAAGACCCGCTGCAGGTGCCTGAAGATGGAGCGCATCCTTATGTGGGGCTTAACTCCAAGATCAGGAGGCGTGACTAAATAACCTCCGTGTCACGGAAAACAAACGGGGAGAAATTTCTGGAGAATTCCGTTTTTTTTCATCCACATCTCCCAAAACAAGCTTTGCAATCAGATCCTGAGCAACATTCACACCTGTGTCCCATCAATATGCTAATGCTCATGCTAATGCATGAACACGTGCGTGTATTCCCGTCCTGATGTTCCACGTCCTGCACGGCGGCCGCATCGCATGTGAACTCTGTCGCTGCCTGTTGACGCAGAGCGCCCGGTTCCACTCTACTCATGTTGGGGAACTTCCCCGTTGTCGCTCCGTGGATCACGACCAGAACGGGCCTCGTTCTCTATTCCGCGCGCCGCGTTGTTTCCGGGATTGGTGGAGCGCGCCGATATCCATATTCATCAGCCGCCGGCACACGCGCAGCATCCTGAGCTGCTGCTCCATCACCAGGTGGGATCGGCCCGATGGTGTGAGGTCCATCTTAAGATGGGCCAACAAAATAATTTGTTATATATCTTCCATTACTTTTATGAGCAGAGGCCCAGTAGGCTGGTTTTACGGTGCAATAGGATGCCGATTTATGGCTGTATTATTTTTTTAGAGAGAGAAGGAAAATGTTTTTCCTAAACACATGTTATTAAACACACACACACATATATACACATATATATGCCTATACATATATATATACATACACACATATATACACACATACATATATATATATATATATACACGACTGTCTCAGAAAATTAGAATATTGTGATAAAGTTCTTTATTTTCTGTAATGCAATTTAAAAAACAAAAATGTCATGCATTCTGGATTCATTACAAATCAACTGAAATATTGCAAGCCTTTTATTCTTTTAATATTGCTGATTATGACTTACAGCTTAAGAAAACTCTAAAATCCTATCTCATAAAATTTTAATATTTCCTCAGACCAAGTAAAAAAAAAGATTTATAACAGCTGAGTGTTTGTCAAGGCTCAGAAACACTTGCAGGTGTTTCGAGTTAATTAGACAATTCAAGTGATTTGTTTAATACCCTACTAGTATACTTTTTCATGATATTCTAATATTTAGAGATGGGATATTTGAGTTTTCTTAAGCTGTAAGCCATAATCAGCAATATTAAGCTACAACTCGGCTTGCAATATTTCAGTTGATTTGTAATGAATCCAGAATGCATGACATTTTTGTTTATTTAATTGCATTACAGAAAATAAAGAACTTCATCACAATATTCTAATTTTCTGAGACAGTCCTGTATATATTATATATATAATTATGCATATACACATATATAATTAATAATTATATATAATACATTATCCATATATTATAAATAATATATATATATTAATATATATATAATATATATATGTTTAATATATTTATAAATATAATATAATAAATAATATATATAATACATATATTATGTATGTTATTTACATTAAAGAAATGTTATTAAACACATCAAGTATTTCCATGTTCCCCCCTCCCTCATAAATCTCTTTTTTAAAAGCCCGTTTATAAAATCCGGTTGAGCCGTCAAATCCACGTCATCCTATAATCAAGACGTTTGACGATCATTATGTAACAGTCACCTCAATTATAACCTGTTTCCCCAAAGTGGACTCCTTGACATTATGGGATTGATTTCCACGCTGCAATCCGCCCCCCCACCCCCCCTCCCCCCTCCCCTCTCTCCATCCTGCACCAGCCAATATCTGATGGATTGGCCTGAAGATCGATGCCCTCTCTTCAGGCCGATTAATCCACGGCCTCCGCCGAGCCATCGCCCGGCCCGGCCCGGAGCACGCCGGCGAGACGTGGAGAGGACGTGTCGGCCCGGGGATGAAAGAACGGGACGAGTATGCATCCCACGTGCGGCTGCTGAAAGGCCTCGCGGACATTATGCCGCCCGACAAGGAGCAGGACGACGGGAGCCTCCTGTGGGACCCGTGATCATCGACCTCATGGGCACCGGTGGCGTGGCTCGCCGTTAACGCCGAGCCACTTACCACGCCACACGCTGATGGAGTATCTGGATTAAAAGCTCTGGGCCCTACATACACACATAAATACATATATACATACACACATATATACATTTATATATATATACATACACATATATATACACATATATATATAATATATATACACACATATATATATACAGGACTGTCTCAGAAAATTAGAATATTGTGATGAAGTTCTTTATTTTCTGTAATGCAATTAAAAAAACGAAAATGTCATGCATTCTGGATTCATTACAAATCAACTGAAATATTGCAAGCCTTTTATTCTTTTAATATTGCTGATTATGGCTTACAGCTTAAGAAAACTCAAATATCCTATCTCTAAATATTAGAATATCATGAAAAAGTATACTAGTAGGGTATTAAACAAATCACTTGAATTGTCTAATTAACTGAAACACCTGCAAGGGTTTCCTGAGCCTTGACAAACACTCAGCTGTTATAAATCTTTTTTTTACTTGGTCTGAGGAAATATTAAAATTTTATGAGATAGGATTTTAGAGTTTTCTTAAGCTGTAAGCCATAATCAGCAATATTAAAAGAATAAAAGGCTTGCAATATTTCAGTTAATTTGTAATGAATCCAGAATATGACATGTTTTTAATTGCATTACAGAAAATAAAGAACTTTATCACAATATTCTAATTTTCTGAGACAGTCCTGTATATATACATATATATATGTGTATATATATATATACATACAGTATATATATATGTATATATATGTATGTATATATATAGACATAAATACACACATATGTATACATATACACATATATATACATATACATATAAATACATACATATATATATAAATACATACATATATATACACATGTATATATATACACATACACACATATATATATATATATATATATACACACGCTATAATGTGTCAGTGAAATGACTACTGAGCTCCAACTGACATTCACAACAGGGGGGAAAGCAGCCGATATATTATAGTGCATTATATTTAATTTAGCTGAGGCGACTTACAATCACGTTCCATCCATTCACCGTAGACTCAGCTACAGGAACAAGTTCAGGGTGAAGTGTCTTGCTCAAGGACACATCGACTAGGGCGGGGATTGAACCGCCAACCCCCTGATCGAAAGACCAACCCGCTGACCACTGATCCACATATTTAACCTCTGGGTTTGAGCAGATATTAAGATTTTAAAAGAGTCGGCACTAAGACCACGGTCACGGCTACTTATTCCAAGTCAAAGAGTAAAATATGTTAATATCTATTAGACATTTGAGGAATGTGTGCAATGGATGTATATGGCACATTGTCGTATAGTTAACGAATATATATATATATATATATATATATAACATGGTTAAACTCTACTATAGGATATGAAATTCATTTCTCTTTGCAATACACCATAGATCACATTAGTTGTTGTCTGGTGTTTTTCAGAGCCAATTAGGACCGAGTTAAATCCTCACATAAAGTTCGTATCCACTTGATACCTCGAGCCTTGTGTGACGAGGGAAACATGTTTTTTCCCCTCACACACACTTCTGATTGGATTTCTTGAGCCAGTACTTCCCATGAGACGCTGTGAAGTCAGACTGCTCTCTCAATTTGAGCCGACACTCCAACAGCAATTTGCTTCAAACTTGATAAATACAATTTGAAATTCATTTCATTCACAGATTTACTATTTAATATGGGAAATAAAATCATTTGATGCACATACATATGGATATTCTAGACGTGCGAGTGGAACTCACTCTCTCTGAACCATCAACTATAAGACTTCCTGGGTCAACATGTTTTCCCGCCGCCACCAGACTGTACAATATTTCAATTTATTTGCAGAATATTTACCGATCCTGAAGGAGAGCGGGCCAGCGGAGGTGCTTCTCACCCACATGGCGAAGAAGAGCAGAAGCGCCCAGGCTGTGAGCATCTTCTATGACTCCTCATGGGTCCTGCCCCGGGGGTGCCCCTGTCACTGCCACCTGAAAAACATACAAAGCAGAGCACGCCATTTATATATATTTAAATAGTATTACCATACGCGTAATAATTGGAATATTCCAAAATGAGTAAACATTTTAATAATGTGTTAGTATTTATTATATATATTATGGTAATTATTACATTAAATAATATAAATACATTCAAATAATACACACACACACACACTCTGGGTTTTGTAGTCTTTTACTGGATGCCATCTGGGTTTGTTTGCAGTTCCTGGAGAAGCTGTCGACGGATAATATTCTATATATTATTATCATATTGAAATTATGAACCCACGTAGGGCTGCAACTAACGATTATTTTGATAATCGATTAATCTGTTGATTATTTTATCGATTAATCGATTAATCGGATAAAAAAACAAAAACACTAATTTTCAACCCTTTATTGAAAACAGGGTCCGTACGGTCATGGAAAACCTGGAAAAGTCATGGCATTTTTAAATGGCTATTAGCAGGCCTAGAAAAGTAATTGAAAAAAATAAAATCCCAAAATATTTGGAAAAGTAATGCAAATTTGTTTTATTCAAATGTTAATTTACACGGTATATATACGGTATGCTTTGGAATTCTCATTGTTATTTTAAATACTACATCGTCTCACTTGTTCATGTCTACACAGAGTTTTCATTAAATGTTTAATCATGGAAATTTGGTTTAAAGTCATGGAAAGGTCCTGGAGACCCACTGGTCAGCATGTGATGAACCTGTTCACTGGTGACCATGGTGATGAACCCTGTCACAAACAGACTGACAGCGGTTTACTCTCCTGAGTTGGCTATTTATGGGTTAAACGCCTAATACGGTGAGGGGGCGTGGCTTATCTCCGTTGCCTTTCTCCGTGGAAAAATATTTTCAGCCAGTAATTCTTCATCGGTACTTTAAACTATTTCAGTTTCTGGAACACGTTTAGATGAAAATCAAAAAAGTTGGTTGTAGTTTTATAAAAATATACATATATCATATATATTTAAATAATATTAATATATGCGTAATAATTGGAATATTCCAAAATGAGTAAACATTTTAATAACGTGTTAGTATTTAATATATATATATCAGTGTTTCCCCTACCATTATAACAGGGTGGCGGTGTCTCTCTCTCTCTCTCTCTTCTTCCCCCTCCTCAACACTTCTCGGCTCGCACGGCAGAGCGATGCGCGCGCCGGCATCGGAGCTCTGCCGTGATGCGCGCACACACGGGTGAGCACACTCTGTCACACATGATGTCACACATGTGTTGTGGCTCAGGGAGTGGGTGGGCATATCTGGGAGCGTCCTAAACTGGTTTGCCTCATACCTTAAAGAGAGAAGTTTCTCGGTGGCCGCTGGCCCGTTTAGGTCTGACCTTTCCCCCCTCCCATGTGGTGTGCCACAAGGTTCCGTGCTGGCTCCAATCCTTTTCGCTCTATACATGCTCCCCCTGGGTGTCCTGATCAGCAAATTTAAGGACATTTCTTACCACTGTTATGCTGATGATATCCAGCTCCAGATTTCTTTCAAACCGGATAATTTGGAGAAACTCTGCATACTCCATGAGTGTCTATCTGCCATAGAGAGTTGGATGGCAAATAATTTCCTCCAATTAAATGCAGCTAAAACTGAGGTGCTAATTATAGCTGCTGACCACATCGCGTCCAAAGTGGCACACCACATGGGGTCCCTTAAGGGAAATGTACGTACCCATCTGAGAAACCTTGGTGTAATATTTGATCAGTCGATGCTTTTAGAAAACATGTCATATCCTCACCCGCTCATGTTTCTTCCACCTAAGAAATATAGCAAAACTCAGGTCCATTATATCCCATGGAAGTAGAAATGTCTGTACATGCCTTTATTTCATCCAGACTAGACTACTGTAACTCATTGTTCACCTGCCTCAATAAATCATCCGTCAATAAATTACAACTGGTCCAAAATGCGCTGCCAGGCTGCTCACCAGGTCTAGGAGGTCTTGCCAAATCACCCCATCCTTGCGCACTGCACTGGCTTCCAGTGCATCTCAGGATTAATTTTAAAGTTTTAGTAGTCACCCACAGAGCCATCCACGGTCAAGCCCCTGCTTATATCTGTGATCTCATTCAACCACACTCCTCTAGTCGGTCTCTGAGGTCATCCACCCAGGAACTTCTGCAGATACCCAGGACCAGACTTAAAACCAAAGGTGACCGAGCTTTTGGGGCGGTAGCCCCAAGGCTCTGGAATGCTCTCCCCCTGGCCCTGAAATCATTGCCTTCCGAGAGCATGTTTAAAAGTAATTTAAAGACTCTTTTGTTCAGGCAGGCGTTTGGATATTTATAGACACTTTCAGCGTCTGGTCCTTTTAATTGTTGCTCCCTGTGCGTGTTCTATGTTCTGATTTTAAATCGTAAATGATCTGTTTGATGTTATTTTATTTTCTTTTATTTTATTATTTTATTTTATTATTTTATTATTTTTATCTTACCTATTTTAAGGATGTGAAGCACTTTGTACATTCGTGTTGTGAAGGGTGCTATACAAATAAAGATTTACTTACTTACTTACTTACTCCCCCCCCCCCCCCTCCCCCGTCAACAACTCCGATTTCAGCGCTCGCATTGCTCAGCCATGATGCGCACACAGGTGAGCACACTCTCGGTTTGTTGTTGTTTCCATGGCGATGGAATGCTCCGCCCAGAAGGGTTTGGCTTAAAGTAATGCCAGGCATCATGTGATCAAGTGTGATGTCATTTGTTGCTATGCTCCGCCCCCTTAAAGTTGCCCTTTGTCTGATAGGTTCTGGAAGACCTTTGATCTGTGTCACAACACATGTGTGACATCATGTGTGACAGATTAAAGCCACTCCAGAAGCTATATAGAGCAGCAGATGAATTACTTTTTCTCACAGCTTCCACAGCAGGATATTACTGACAACCAGCATTTCAAAGACCAGCAAAGTCTTTACTGCGCACCAGAGATCTTCAACACATCCTCTACTTCTCTACTCTACTAAATGGATCATGAAATACCGAAGGAAACGGCGCTGGCCGTCCTCAAGCCTGTAAAAAATTAACCATAAGCCTAACCCTACAAGGTCGTCAACAAGTCTGTCCTCAGGATCGCCCACAGGGCTGTCTCCAAGGTCATCTTCAGGGAGGTCCTCAAGGTGAGAACGGACTTCAAGGTGAGAACCCTCCTCAGGAATGTCCTCCAAGTGAGGGCCATCCTCAGGAACGTCCTCAAGGTGGGGTCAATCCTCAAGTCCGTTCTCAGGAACGTCCTCAAGGTGAACATCAAAGCCAACCTAAGGAAATTCCAGGATCTCTGGCACATACAGCCAATCTGAAGTGGATTATTTTTTGTTATGAGGATAATATCAATAATCTCAAGAACCAGCTCCAGAAGAAGGACAAAAAAATTATTGATCTGCAGGAAGAGAACAAACATCTCAAATCTCAAAGCAAGCTGGTAAGCCAGACCACTGAGGCGCTGGAGCAGGAGACAAGTGAAGACCTGGAAAAAACTCTGAACGTTGAGCCTCAGGTGCCTCAGGTGCAACTGAGCCAACTGGAAGACAGTCTTACTGAGACAGTTGAGACCCAGGTCTGGAAGGACAAATTCAACACTCTTGAGCAGAAGGGCGAGCTGAGAGAAAAGTGCTGGGAGAATATCATCAAGGACGTGCTCTCAGAACACAGAGCTGTGGAAGAGAAATTGGAGAAGCAGCTCGCCAAGACAGCAGTTGGAGCTGGAGAAGCAGGTCATGGCTCAGTCTCAACAGACCCATGAGTCAGAAGTCAAGCAGCTCACGGATCAAAGCAAGAACATGAAGGAGAAGATCGACAGTCTCACTGAGACAGCTGAGACCCAATGCCAGCTGCTGAGCTCTGAGACTCAGGTCTGGAAGGACAAATTCAACGCTCTTGAGCAGAAGAGCAAGCTGAGACGAATCTGGGACAAAAACATCAAGGTGCTCTCAGAACACAAAGCTGTGGAAGAGAAATTGAAGGAGCAGCTCGCCGAGACACAGTTGAAGCTGGAGAAGCAGGTCCTGGCTCAGTCTCAACAGACCCACGAGTCAGAAGTCGAGCAGCTCACAGATCAAAGCAAGAACCTGAAGGAGATCGACAGTCTCATTGAGACAGTTGAGACCCAGTTCTGGAAGGACAAATGCAAGGCTCTTGCGCGGCAGAGCGAGCTGAAACTAATGTTATGGAACATAGAAATCAGGAACATGCTCTCAGAACATGAGCTGTGGAAGAGAAATTGAGGAGCAGCAGAGCAGATCCTGGCGGGTATCATCAACAGACTACGAGTCAAAGTCAAGCAGCTCACAAAAAAGCAAGAACCTGGAGGACCTCTGCCTTTGGCTCAAGAAGACTCTCGCACCTATGGGAGAAAGATGCAAGACAGAGTCACAGAGCTGGACAAAATGAAGAACAAGATGTATCATGATACCCATCCCAAATAAATTGAAAAAATAAAAAAAGTGACAACGGGTGGGTGGGGGGGGGGATAGATACCCATCCAAAAAAAAAAAAAAACATCTTCTATACCATACCTGCCACCACAGGGCCGTCTCCGTGGTCCTCAAGGTGAGAACTGACTTCAAGGTGAGTACCCTCCTCAAGGCCGTCCTCAGGAATGTCCTCCAGGTGAGGGCCGTCCTCAGGAACGTCCTTAAGGAGGGGGCAATCCTCAAGTCTGTTCTCAGGAACGTCCTCCAGGTGAGAGACGTCCTCAAGGTCAACATCAACAGGTAGGTGGGTGGGTGGGGGGAGATTGTCACGGGGGACTAGAGCCGGTGACGGAATACGGGGGACTGGAGCCGGTGACGGGGGGAACCAAAGCCGGCGACTGAACAACGGGGACTAGAGCCGGCGACGGAACACGGGGGACTGGAGCCGGCGACGGAACACGGGGGACTGGAGCCGGCGACGGAACACGGGGGACTGGAGCCGGCGACGGAACACGGGGGACTAGAGCCGGCAACAGAACACGGGGGACTGGAGCCAGCGACGGAACACGGGGGACTGGAGCCAGCGACGGAACACGGGGGACTGGAGCCGGCGACGGAACACAGGGGACTGGAGCCGGCGACGGAACACGGGGGACTGGAGCCGGCGACGGAACACGGGGGACTGGAGCGATGGAACACGGGGACTGGAGCGGCGACTGAACACCGGGGACTGGAGCCGGCGACGGAACACCGGGGACTGGAGCCGGCAACTGAACACGGGGGACTGGAGCCGGCGACGGGGGGAACCAACGGGTGGGTGGGGGGGGATATCATGATACCCATCCAAAAAAAAAAAAAAAGATCTTCTATACCATACCTGCCACCACAGGGCCGTCTCTGAGGTCCTCAAGGTGAGAACTGACTTCAAGGTGAGTACCCTCCTCAAGGCCGTCCTCAGGAATGTCCTCCAGGTGAGGGCCGTCCTCAGGAACGTCCTTAAGGAGGGGGCAATCCTCAAGTCTGTTCTCAGGAATGTCCTCCAGGTGAGGGCCGTCCTCAGGAACGTCCTTAAGGAGGGGGCAATCCTCAAGTCCGTTCTCAGGAACGTCCTCAAGGTGAGAGACGTCCTCAAGGTCAACATTAACAGGTAGGTGGGTGGGTGGGGGGAGATTGTCACGGGGGACTGGAGCCGGCGACTGAACACCGGGGACTAGAGCCGGCGACGGGGGGAACCAACGGGTGGGTGGGCGGGGGGGGGGGATATCATGATACCCATCCAAAAAACAACAAAAAAGATCTTCTATACCATACCTGCCACCACAGGGCCGTCTCCGAGGTCCTCAAGGTGAGAACTGACTTCAAGGTGAGTACCCTCCTCAAGGCCATCCTCAGGAATGTCCTCCAGGTGAGGGCCGTCCTCAGGAACGTCCTTAAGGAGGGGGCAATCCTCAAGTCTGTTCTCAGGAACGTCCTCCAGGTGAGAGACGTCCTCAAGGTCAACATCAACAGGTAGGTGGGTGGGTGGGTGGGTGGTTGGGATATCATGATACCTATCCCAAAACAAACAAAAAATGACAACGGGTGGGTGGGTGGGAGGGGGGTGAGATATCATGATACCCATCACAAAAAAAAAAACACAAAAAAAAGAGTGGGTGGGTGGGGGGAGATTGTCACGGGGGACTAGAGCCGGCGACGGGGGGGGGGGGGGTCTCTTTCGCGAAACCGCCACCTTATCGTGGTGGAAGAGTTTGAGAGGCTCAGTGATCCTGGGAGCTGTTGTTCGGGGCATTAGACCCTGGTCCACAGGTCTCGGGGGAGAGTCCAGACTAAGAGCGGTTTATGAGCAATATTTACTTCATTATATTTCATTCAGCAGACGCTTTTATCCAAAGCGACTCACAATAAGTGAATTCAACCATGAGTACAAACTCAGGACAACAAGAATCAAGAAAGTAACATTTCTTCAAGAAAGACAAACTACAAAAATACCATCAGTAATAATATAAGTAATACTATAAGTTATAACATAAGTAATACCATAAGTAATAATATAAGTATTACTATAAGTAATACTATAAGTAATACTATAAGTTATACCATAAGTAATAATATAAGTATTACTATAAGTAATACCATAAGTAATATCATAAGTAATACTATAAGTTATAATATAAGTAATAATATAAGTTATACCATAAGTAATACCATAAGTAATAATATAAGTAATACTATAAGTTATACTATAAGTAATACCATAAGTAATACTATAAGTAATAATATAAGTTATACCATAAGTAATACCATAAGTAATAATATAAGTAATACTATAAGTTATAATATAAGTAATAATATAAGTTATACCATAAGTAATACCATAAGTAATAATATAAGTAATACTATAAGTAATAATATAAGTTATACCATAAGTAATACCATAAGTAATAATATAAGTAATACTATAAGTAATAATATAAGTTATACCATAAGTAATACCATAAGTAATAATATAAGTAATACTATAAGTTATACTATAAGTTATACCATAAGTAATACTATAAGTTATAATATAAGTAATAATATCAGTAATACTATAAGTTATACCATAAGTAATACCATAAGTAATAATATAAGTAATACTATAAGTTATACTATAAGTTATACCATAAGTAATATCATAAGTAATACTATAAGTTATAATATAAGTAATAATATAAGTAATACTATAAGTTATACCATAAGTAATACCATAAGTA
This sequence comes from Pseudoliparis swirei, assembly GCF_029220125.1. Taxonomy (NCBI): domain Eukaryota; kingdom Metazoa; phylum Chordata; class Actinopteri; order Perciformes; family Liparidae; genus Pseudoliparis; species Pseudoliparis swirei. Next base: position 24,932,139 of record NC_079407.1, read on the forward strand.
ATAATATAAGTAATACTATAAGTTATACTTTAAGTAATACTATAAGTTATACTATAAGTTATACCATAAGTAATAATATAAGTATTACTATAAGTAATACTATAAGTTATACTATAAGTTATACCATAAGTAATAATATAAGTATTACTATAAGTAATACCATAAGTAATATCATAAGTAATACTCTAAGTTATAATATAAGTAATAATATAAGTAATACTATAAGTTATACCATAAGTAATACTATAAGTTATACCTAGGGATGCACCGATCTGATCGGCGCCGATCCATATCGGCCGATATTCCCATTATCGGTTTTGATCGGCGTTCTCAAAACGGCCGATCATGTGACGTAACATCTGCGAGAAAAACTATCAGAGACGTTTCAATCGCGGCGCATCGTAACGGAGACAATGCGCCCTGCGAGGGCCGCAGAGGTCAGAGGTCAACGAGGGGATCCTCACGCACCGAGCGGCGTCCCTGTCCAACGAGTTGAATCTCTGGGTCGACTCAGCCGACACTCACATGTCTGTGCACCTATATACTGATGCTCACGGTAAACACATTCGATCAGGAGCGCGCGAGGGTTTTGATCAAGTTAGTGGAAAGAACCACGTGTAACAACATCCGTTTTTCAAAATAAGATGTCGACAAATCATACACTAGCATATAAAAGTAAACAATTAACTGATTTTGTATCTTTAGAGATCGTTTCTGAGATTTAGCTTAAATTATGCTAACATTAAAACATTTTTACTGGACCAAGGAAGAGTTTATAAAAATAAGTCAGACTTTTGTATGTTAAAAAAAGTCCTGTATATAGATTTCCCCAAGAGTTCCAGGAAATGAATGATGCAGATGTGTTCCATACATATCTGAAATCCCCGACAATAGCAATCAAACAATTTTAATGTATCAATTAGGACATTTTTCAAAGTAAAAGTCCGAAATGTTTAAAGAAATCTGTAATTTCTTTAATGTTTGAGTTGCTTTATAAATGTATTTCCTCATAGTCCTAGGCAATAATGCTACACAATAAATAGAATGCTTCAATCGACACCGTGATCGGTGATCGGTATTATCGGATCGGCAGATACTGATTTCAGTGATCGGTGATCGGTATTATCGGTGATCGGCACCAAAAACCTGATCGGTGCATCTCTAGTTATACCAAATCTCTAGTTATACCAAATCTATGGATTTGGCTCTCGACGAAGGCGGTCGCACTTTTCTCCCCCTCTCCTCCCCATGACCTTCCCCTCCCTGCTTGGCTCTCTCGTCATGTCTTGTCTGTCTCTATACTTGAGAGACTCTCTCCGCATCGCTCTTCGAACTAAAAACCATGGACGTAATCAACTGGTCCTTAAACGCAATTGACACCATCTTCTCGACGAGAAGCTCGGGTTCGGGGAACCTGCCTGTCCTGCTGGGACGAATGTTGCTGGATACACGATGGACGACGATGGGCTAGTGGCGGGTCTTGTGCCTAGCACCACTCTCCGTGGAGGACGAGAAGACATCTACATATTCGGAACTTTGATTACAGGATTTCTGCTGTTTGGATTTGGCGCTGCCCTGGCTTATCGGAAAATTAAGGAAACGGTGACAGCCGTTAAAGCCCCTAAGGCTGCCCGACATGATTGACGCGTTGGGCAGAGTTGTTGGCACTCAGACTTTGGCATTAAACCGTCAGAATGACAACATCGTGGAGAAGCTGACGGCTCTGCAAATGAAATTGGATCGATTTGAAATCCTATTGGCAAACGGGAGGAAATTGGAGGAATAGTGGGTGCGCAAAACTGAATTGCAGCTACTGGAAGACCAAACAATCCCAATCTTATCTGCTTTCGGCTCCCTTACCCGGACGGGCCTTGGCCAAGGCCGTGACTGGAACAACAACTCCCCCGAAGATCACTGAAGCGAGACTCTCTCATTCCCTTCCCCCTATCCACAGACACCTGTGGTTGTTTTCTCCCCAGGCCCCTTCAAGGCCATCTCCATGGCAACGACCATCTTGTGGACTGAGAACTTTGTCTGTTGTGGACTGGGGGAGGACGATACACCGGGCCATTCACACACGAACTTAACAAACTGAAATGCACTCACTACCCCCCCCCCCATCCCACGCCTTCGCCTGCTTTGCCCCCCCAGGGTGACAGGACGGGGTCTGCGTCCGGCGCCGTGACGGCGATGGACCGGGCTGGCTGCTTGTCGGTGCTGGTTACCTTCTGCCCCCAATGACGGGGCTATCGCCCAGTCTTTGGATTACCTCCCCTCCCCCCCTTCCTACTCGTTGCAAGTCATGTCTAAGATGTATGTGCTTATGTGCAATGGTGTTTTTTGTTTCTCCTGCTCCCACACTGTACCCCTCTAGGGGCATAGTTGGGGGGTGGCTTTTTCTTTTTCTCGCCTCTTCCCTCATGTTATGCTGTCATCTTTTATCCACCCTTTCTAGATGGCGCATGACGGCGCCTCGGTGTCTTGGTGCGCGATTCTTGCACCTTCCGCCAAAAAAAGTTCCTCGTTTGTTTGTGACTCATGAACATTCTTTGGCAATAAACCTGTTTCTGATTCTGATTCTGATAAGTAATACTATAAGTAATACCATAAGTAATAATCTAAGTAATACCATAAGTAATAATCTAAATAATACCATAAGTAATACTATAAGCAATACCATAAGTAATACTATAAGTTATACCATAAATAATACCATAAGTAATACCATAAGTAATACTATAAGTAATACTATAAGTTATACCATAAGTAATACTATAAGTAATACCATAAGTAATAATCTAAGTAATATTATAAGTAATACCATAAGTAATAATCTAAATAATACCATAAGTAATAAGTAATAATTATACAATACCATAAGTAATACCATAATATTATATAACATATAAGTACATAATACCATAGTACCATATAATACCATAAGTAATACAATACCATAATAATTACTATAATAATACAAGTAATAACCATAATAACCATTATATAATAATACCATAAGTAATATAATACCATAAGTAATAACACCATAAGTAATACTATAAGTAACACCATAAGCAATATAACATACCATAATACCATAAGTAATACTATAAGTTATACCATAAGCACACCATATAATAATATAATAATACCATAAGTAATAATACCATAACATAATTATAACACCATAACAATTATACAATACCATAAGTAATACAACCATAAGCAATACTATAAGTAATACTATATTACCATAAGTAACACATAAATACCATAAGCAATACCTATAAACAATACCATAAGTAATACCATAATACTATAAGCAACTAAGTAATACTATAAGTAATACTATAAGCATACCATAAAGCAACACCATAAACACACTATATACCATAAGCACCATAATACCATAAGTATACAATACCATAAGTACACCATACCACTAATAAAGTAATAAGCAATACCATAAGTAATACCATAAGCAATACTATAAGCAATACCATAAGTAATACTATAAGCAATACCATAAGTAATACTATAGGTAATACCATGAGTAATACTATAAGTTATACCATAAATAATACTATAAGTAATACCATAAGTAATACTATAAGCAATACTATAAGTAATACCATAATTAATACTATAAGTTATAGCATAAATAATACCATAAGTAATACCATAAGTAAAACCATGAGTAATACCATAAGCACGACCATAAGTACTACTATTCTGCTCTTGCTTATTTAAGGTAGTTTAGCAGATAGCTAACAGCAGATCCATAAAATGAAGACTCAGGAATCCGGAGTTGAATTTAGGGTCTTTAGTATAAATCTTTGAAATTGTAAAACTGTGGAGACATAACATGACTTAACTTCACAAACTGTCCACACACATGTACACAAACAACACTATGATTAACAGAAAGCCATCATGCCAGAAATTACCCCTACCCATCAACATGAAGCTCCTGACTCTTTAAGAGTCCAAGCTAACCCTAACATGACAAATGCTAATCGCGATTAGCATCTAGCTACTCGCGATTAGCTAGACGCTAATTAGTAATTAGCGTCTAGTGCTACAACACAATATTATATTAAAACAGTAACGACACAGTTAGCAGATATTTACATGTTACATACATAGATACTTACAGACTTAGAACTTCAGAGGCTACCAAGCAGTAAAGGTGAAACGTAGCTGCAGAATGAGCTTTCAGTAGAAAGGTGAAACAGGAACTAACTACGGAAAGAGAGGAGGGACACATCCAAGAACAAAAAAGGCAATTGCCTTCTACACCACTTGGCGTCTCGAATGCAACACATGACTAAGTGGGGCAGAACAACTACCATAAGTAAAACCATGAGTAATACCATAAGTACTACCATAAGTAAAACCATGAGTAATACCATAAGTACTACCATAAGTAAGTGCTATTCAAGTGCCACTGAAGTTAATACTACTTCATAATAATATTAATATAACTCTTTGTGAATGACCGGTTTATTTGTTCAATTCATCTTGTTTTGTATAGACCAAAATCACAACTCACAAAGTCAACTGGTCTGGGGCAGTGGTTCTCCACTCGTCATATATATACATATATATACACATACATATATATTTACATTATATGTAGGCTACATACTATAAATTAAAGATACTCCGATCTGATCGGCGCCGATCATATCGGCCGATATTCCCATTATCGGTTTTGATCGGCGTTCTCAAAACGGTCAATCAAACTTGGCCGGTCAGATGACGTAACATCTGCGAGAACTATCAGAGACGTTTCAATCGCGGCGCATCCCAACGGAGACAATGCGCCCGGCGAGGGCCGCAGAGGTCAGAGGTCAACGAGGGGATCCTCACGCACCGAGCGGCGTCCCTGTCCAACGAGTTGAATCACTGGGTCAACTCAGTCGACACTCACATGTCTGTGCACCTATATACTGATGTTCACGGTTCACGCATTTGATCGGGAGCGCGCGAGGATTTTGATAAAGTTAGCGGAAAGAACCACGTGAAACAACATCCGGTTTTCAAAATAAGATGTCGACAAATCAAACACTAGCATATAAAAGAAAACAATGAACTGATTTTGTATCTTTATAGATCGTTTCTGAGATTAATCTTAAATTATTTATTTTTTACTGTACCAAGGAAGAGTTTATAAAAACAAAAGTCAGACTGTTGTATGTTAAAAAAGCACATTTCTGATTATTTGAAGTCCTGTATATAGATTTCCCCAAGAGTTCCAGGAAAAGACTGATGCAGATGTGTTCCATACATATCTAAAATCCCCTACACTGGCAATCAAACAATTTGAATGTACTACATTTAAATTGAGTGTATTTAATGTATTTACATTTTAAATACTTAAAATACAAAACCAATGTTGTAAAGAATAATTCATTTAAAAAATAATGCTATGGTAATGGTATTATCGGATCGGCAGATACTGATTTCAGTGATCGGTGATCTGCACCAAAAAACCTGATCGGAGCATCTCTAATATATATATATATATATTAAAAACATATATATAATATATATATATATATTATAAACATATATATAAAAACATACCACATGGGTGAAACTGGCAATTCTGTAAATATATTCAAAAGATCCTCAATAAAATAACTTTGTATTTGAAGTATATTGTTCCGCCACCTTTCTTCCGAGCTTTACCACCAAATCCCTCCGTTCTCTAGCACCCCCTGCTGGCACCCTCCGACATTACATCTCAGGCCTTCATCCTTGAATTACAGTTCATCCCTGTATGTTTCCCATTTTGTTGGCATCCTGCATCCGCCACAGCACCGGAGCTCAGCCGCTACGTGTCTGGCGTCCTAAGCACTAGTATGGATAGCGGAATAGGTCACCTCCTGCCCGCTCACTTGTCACCAGGTGGACTTAATTAACCAGCGGCGCCCTAATTACTGGATCGGGCTGTTCATGGTGTGTGTGTGTGTGTGTGTGTGTGTGTGTGTGTGTGTGTGTGTGTGTCAGCCCTGGCTTTGGGCCTCATGATCCGCTGTATTGGTTCCCCCAGTTTGAAGCTCACACTGGATTTAACACATAGATGATGAGGAATCGTGGTAGAAAGATTACATATTTGTCGCACACACACACACACACACACACACAACTCAATTCCTCCTCGTACAACCATAGTCGCACGTCTTCCTTTCTTACATGGAGCCACACACAGCTTGAAATATGTGTAATAACACAACCTCACGACACCTATCATGTGCAATGTGTGACATATTATCACTATCTGTAATTTAAAACTGTAAACATTCGCACATTTCTTGTTCTTGTACATATTAAAACCTCCTGTAAAGTGTTTTCTTTTATATATCTTTCTTATTATAGTGTTATTTCTAAACTGTTGCCTTGGAGAATTCCCTAAACTAGATTTCCAATGCGTCAGGATTGCTGTTCTATCGGCATAGATGGCAAATAAAAACTAGAATCTTTAATTGTTTGTTCATTCTTCGGGGAGCATGTGCAGAATAATCCGATCTTTTCTCTCTTTTTTTGCGGTATTCTTTTAAGCCCACATCCATCATTACAACACGGCGTCCTCTTATGAGTCACGCTGATGCCACGCCGCCGGCTCTGTTGATGTTTTAGGCATGAGCATGAATTTTACATGAGCTTTGAAGCCGAACGGGGGTTGTTTTACATCGACAGTATTTGTAAACACTGAATTTAAAAGAAGGGGGGGAAGAAAAAAAAGCGTCACTCTTATAGATGTGATGGAGCAAAATGTAATTTATTTTCTTCCCCCTGAGGATCACCGTCTTATTTCTAAGAGGCCACAGAGAATTAGAGCTATTGCTATGATTTAATTTCTGCTTTCAAGATAAATAAAAATAGACCTTTGTTTGATAAAATAAATAAAACCTGTCACGAAAAAAGCAATAATTAAGCAATAAGGTACGAAGCAGTATTGTATACAGTACTGCCTCGAGTACTTTATTGCTTTTATAATACGGTTGCGTGCGACATGATAAATAGTAAGTAAATAGTAAGCTGCCTTTCATCTAAAAATAGTTGTCGCCACCAAACGTTGTGTATCGCATTTCATTAGCCGAGAGAAAATTAAATAATCGTTATGCAACGGGAAGTCCGAATCTGTGAACATCTTTCCAACTTTACCGAACTTTGTTTTGTCGTGTCCCTGACGTCTCCGAGTTTTTACAACGCCGAAAAAAGCACATCGTTTGCGGACGTGAACGCGCTTCTTCAAACACCAGCACCGACTCAACGTTCAGACGTAACTGCTGACCCCCTAGTGGTCACTCTTTGCACTGCGCACAGTGCCATAGAAATCCTGCAGTATTTCATTCATAACTTCTCTGGTTATGGTGTTCAGGTCTACTGGTTATGGTCTTCAGGTCTACTGGTTATGGTCTTCAGGTCTACAGAATTTCATTCATACCTTCTCTGGTTATGGTCTTCAGGTCTACTGGTTATGGTAAAAATTTACCGTAATTGTTATTTTGAGTTTCACTGATATGGAACGCTCAGATAAATGTAAACAGCTGTCGGACATTATGGCTGAATAAAGTACGCCTCGTGACTCACTCTCAACCAATCAGAATGCTTGATTTCATCGACCCGCGTTATAATAATCTGTAATGCCCGACTATCGGTGAAAGTCCTGAATAGATTCTGAGAAGATGAGGTCCGGTGATTTTAATTGATCAATAATGCTTCAATGCTGATGTCAGCACCAGGAAGGAAGGAATTCACTTGAAAAAGAAAGAAAAAAGCTTTAAAGAGTGAGCAAAGAAAGAGAAATAACATTTAAACAAGTCTCCTGGTGCTCTTCGCCCCACCAGCCTTAAACCGGTGGTTTCAAATATCCACTTCAACCAATGTGACGGCCTCCTGTCGGCGTCTGAAAAGGGCACTCGTTCAGTGGACACCATTAATCCTGTCCAGCCTGAAGGTCAGCTGTCTGTTCAAGACCCGCTGGAGCATGAGTTCACTCCAGGGTTCTTCAGAGGCTCGAGTCAAGGACCGGCTAATCTCGGCTAAACTGGTTCAGGAGGGCACTATTTGGCAGGAAGGGAGGAAGTGAAGGAAAGGCACCTCTTAACCTTCTGGAGTGAGCCAGGGCCTCCTACGGTGTTTGTGTAACAGTTGTATTCATATCTCTGGGGTATATTTTCATATCTATGTGGTTAATATTCATATCTGGGGTTAATATTCATATCTCTGGGGTTTATATTCATATCTCTGGGGTTAATATTCATATCTCTGGCGTTAATATTCATATCTGGGGTTAATATTCATATCTATGGGGTTAATATTCATATCTCTGGCATTAATATTCATATCTATGGGGTTTATATTCATATCTATGGGGTTTATATTCATATCTATGGGGTTAATATTCATATCTCTGGCGTTAATATTCATATCCATGGGGTTTGTATTCATATCTCTGGGGTTTATATTCTCATCTCTGGGGTTTATATTCATATCTCTGGGGTTTATATTCATATCTCTGAGGTTTATATTCATATCTCTGAGGTTTATATTCATAACTTCGTGGTAAAACGGCACATAAATATGTTTTCGGATGTTCAGATTCAGATTCAATTTTATTGTCATTACACAGAGTACTGAGACAACAAAATGTATTGAGCATCTGACCAGAGTGCAAAAGTGAAGCAGTAATAAAGTGCAATGCAGTATGGTGAATAAATACAATGTCGGACAATATAAATAATATAAATAATATATATATACACATGATGCGTTGGGCGTTTTTTACGACCCTCTGCAGAGCTTTACGATCTGCGACAGAGCAGCGGCCAAACCACACCGTGACGCAGTTCGCTCTCGATGGTAACGTGTGGATCTCCTCCGGTCTCCTCGGGAACAAGAGACGTCGGTGCGCCTTCTTGATCGGGGTTGAGGTGTTGAGGGTCCAGGTCCTCTGAGATGTGGCCCCCAGGAACCTGAAGCTGGGGACACGCTCCACCTCCATCGACGATGCGGATGGGGGAGCGTGTGCAGAACTTTGTTATAGGTGTATGTCGAAGTGTGTGTGTCTAATTGTGTATTTGTGCATGTATGTTCGTATCTAAGTGTGTGTGTGTGTGTGTCTAATTGTGTATTTGTGCATGTATGTTCGTATCAAAGTGTGTGTGTGTGTCTAAGTGTGTATATGTGTATCTGTGTGTGTCTAATTGTGTATATGTGCATGTATGTTCGTATCTAAGTGTGTATATGTGCATGTATGTTCGTATCTAAGTGTGTGTGTGTGTGTGTCTCAGTGTGTATATGGGTGTGTCTAATTGTGTATATGTGCATGTATGTTCGTATCTAAGTGTGTGTGTGTGTGTCTCAGTGTGTATATGGGTGTGTCTAATTGTGTATATGTGCATGTATGTTCGGATCTAAGTGTGTGTGTGTGTGTGTCTCAGTGTGTATCTGTGTGTGTCTAATTGTGTATATGTGCATGTATGTTCGTATCTAAGTGTGTGTGTGTGTATGTGTGTGTCTAATTGTGTATATGTGCATGTATGTTCGTATCTAAGTGTGTGTGTGTGTGTGTCTCAGTGTGTATATGGGTGTGTCTAATTGTGTATATGTGCATGTATGTTCGTATCTAAGTGTGTGTGTGTGTGTCTCAGTGTGTATATGGGTGTGTCTAATTGTGTATATGTGCATGTATGTTCGGATCTAAGTGTGTGTGTGTGTCTAAGTGTGTATATGTGCGTGTATGTTCGTGTCTAAGTGTGTGTGTGTGTCTCAGTGTGTATGTGTGTGTCTATGTATGTGTGTGTCTAAGTGTGTGTGTGTGTGTGTGTGTATATGTGTGTCTAATTGTGTATATGTGCATGTATGTTGTGTCTAAGTGTGTGTGTGTCTCAGTGTGTATATGTGTGTATATGCGTGTATGTTTGTGTCTAAGTGTGTGTGTGTCTAAGTGTGTATACGTGTGTGGGTCTTAGTATGTGTGTGTCTAAGTGTATGTGTGTGTCTGTGTGTCTGTGTCTAAGTGTGTATATGTGCGTGTATGTTTGTGTCTAAGTGTGTGTGTGTCTAAGTGTGTATACGTGTGTGGGTCTTAGTATGTGTGTCTGTGTATGTGTGTGTCTGTGTTTGTGTCTTAGTATGTGTGTGTGTCTATGTGTATGTGTGTGTGTGTCTATGTGTATACGTGTGTGTCTAGTATGTGTGTGTCTAAGTCATGTGTGTGTCTTAGTATGTGTGTGTCTGTGTGTGTGTGTCTATGTGTATGTGTGTCTGTGTGTCTATGTGTATGTGTGTGTATGTGGGTCTTAGTATGTGTGTGTCTGTGTATGTGTGTCTAAGTGTATGTGTGTGTATGTGTGTCTGTGTGTGTGTGTCCAAGTGTGTATATGTGTGTGTGTGTGTCTCTAAGTGTGTATATGTGTGTGGGTCTAAGTATGTGTCTGTCTAAGTGTATGTGTGTGTGTCTTAGTATGTGTGTGTCTAAGTCTATGTGTGTGTGTGTGTCTGTGTCTAAGTGTGTATATGTGCGTGTATGTTTGTGTCTAAGTGTGTGTGTATCTAAGTGTGTATATGTGTGTGGGTCTTAGTATGTGTGTGTCTAAGTGTATGTGTGTGTGTGTCTTAGTATGTGCGTGTCTAAGTGTATGTGTGTGTCCAAGTGTGTATATGTGTGTGTATGTTTGTGTCTAAGTGTGTGTGTTTGTCTAAGTGTGTATATGTGTGTGGGTCTAAGTATGTGTCTGTCTAAGTGTAAGTGGATGTGTGTGTGTGTGTGTGTGTGTGTGTGTGTGTCTGTCGTCATTGTGGGTCAAAGATGCTCCTTCGTGAGTCATCACCCGTCAGATGATTTACTCCTCAGTGATTGGGCGATGCTGAGCTCTCATGTGTTTGTGATCATTCACAACAACACAACAACACAACAACAACAGTCCTGAGAGTTTCTCATGTTGACGGAACAATTCAACAACAGCCTCCTCCTCGCCAGCCGGTCGCCTCGCGAGCTGCGATTTGAGTCCTTCCTCAAACTATTACCGTCACTTCATCGCTCCCTCCTGTCCTCACCGCTCACTTCTCCCGCCTGGGAAACGCTGAACTGTCCAATCTCCTCCGGCCCGGTGTGATATCGCTCTTCTGTTGCCCGTGTGATGGTTTACACTTTACCCGATATTTTAAAAAAGGGAATAAAACCTTTTTTAAACTTTTTTTTTTACACCTCTTACTGTTTCTTGGGAGTTTTTCCTGATCCGATGTGAGGTCAAAGGTCAGGGATGTCGTATGTGTACAGATTGTAACGCCCTCTGAGACACATTCATAATTAATGATATTGCGCTGTACAAAATAAACTGAATTAACGGAGTTCAAAATACACATTGTAATTTTTACAAATGTATTATTAATGAGTTTTTATACATTTAGCTTTTTAATTCCTGCGGATGGAGTTTCACCTCTTCTGTTCCTCTCGCTGTTTTCCCACTTTTGTGATGATTCATGTTTTAAGAATAGTTGGTTTTAAGAAGATAATTGTTGTGATTTAGATTTGATGTCGTCGTGTCTTCTTGTCACAATAGTTCGATGTCGCTGAGGAACGGAGAGAAGACACTTGGCAGAGTGAGAAAGCCGGTCTCCCCAAGGTCCTAGTGCCCCCCTAAAATAGGCCTAACAACGCCCCTGGATAGAAGTGTGTGTTTGTGTGCACACACACTCACACACACAGTGCCACGAAACCTGACACATCGCCCTAACAGTGCTGCTGCTGCGGCTGCCGTCTGATTCACAGCTCATGAATATTTAGCAGTCGGCCTCACGGTGGTTTGAAACTGCGGCGGCGAAACGGAGGTGTTGAACCACTCGCGGCGGGAAAGTTGTACATCAATCCCCGAATGCAAGCTGCTGTCGAGGTGAAGAGGTTTCACTCTACGCGCTCCGGTGCGTACGGAGGGCTCCACATACGTGGATATATCACTGTTTCCGTGCCGTTGGATGCGAGCGCCCGTCTGTCTGGTGCATCGCGATCGACAGCTGGGCTGCAGACTGACGCATGAGCAATATCGATAGATACATGGATATCCATAAAGGGCAACGCTATGTTGCATCTGAAGACTTTTACATTGTGTTTGAGGTATTTATTTGATATTAATATTTAGTTATGCTATTGACAAGTAGTATTGTTTCATCATTCAGGTTGTTTATTGAGGTTTAGATGTGTTAATATATTAGAATAGCTTTTTTGTGGTAGTTTTTAGTTTAGTTTAATTTGTTGTTGTTTTTATATATATATTTAGTCTTTTGAATGTTCATTTGTTCGCTCACACTGTGGTTATATGTTGGAGTAGGTACAGGACCAGCATGCACCTGGGTAGGCCGATGTTTTTTACCAGGGCAGGAGAGGCAGAGTGAGGAGTTCCTTTGTTCTTTTGTTTGTTTGCTTGTTTAGTTAAATAAATTATCCCCGATGGACGAAGCTTTCTTTTTACTGCGTGGACCGCGAACCCCACACGGCGCGTCAGCGGCAATTTAAATTATTTTTTAATTACTATTTATTGGACCAATGGCCACTGATTTATTGCCTTAAAGCCTCTGAAAACAAAAGTTTAAAATCAGACGTATTTCTCTCGTAATTAAATATTCATAACAAAATGTGTGACTGTTGAAGTTTGAAAAACAAAAACTATTCTATAATCAGTCGTCAGTGAGTACACATCTGTCTGTGGCTAACCTTGCGTTACTATTTAATCCTAGTTTTGGATCGCCGGCCGCTGCTCGCCGGCCAGCGTGTTTTGGACGGCGTGCGTTTGGAAATCAACAGAACTACCGGTGCTCGGCCGCCGCTCTCCGGGCTCACCGCTCGCCGACTTTTATTTGTTTCTTTGGCAAGACGATATGAAAATGTGTCATTCGGCAAATTTGAGCAGAATGCCTCCATCCAGCTTGTTTTTGAGTGTTTCAATTAAATGTCTTTAAGGACACATTACAGCCCATTAATTCAATTAAATTCAGTTTACTTCATACAGCCCGATACATCACAACATCAGCCAGGTCCAATGGACCCTCTGAGACGTGAAGTCAAAGACTCCGGGGAGGAAGCAGAGTTAATAATGTGTGATGGAGAGATGTAAATGCATCCATAAGGAGAGAGAGAAGAGGAGATAGGTGCTCAGTGTATCCTAAAACGAGGAGATAGGTGCTCAGTGCATCCTAAAACGAGGAGATAGGTGCTCAGTGTATCCTAAAACGAGGAGAGAGGTGCTCACTGTATCCTAAAACGAGGAGATAGGTGCTCAGTGTATCCTAAAACGAGGAGATAGGTGCTCAGTGTATCCTAAAACGAGGAGATAGGTGCTCAGTGTATCCTAAAACGTCCCCCAGCAGCCTGTAAGCTTCTAGCAGCATTAGTGTTAGACGGGGGGGTGTTAACCAACTGTCACCTTTTCTAGTTTATTTTTAGTTTGGGAATCAAACCCGTGGCTCATCGCAGTTGATCGATAATGGCCTGGCACCATGAACACGATCACATTTTTTATTGATAGTTTATCGTTTGTTTATAATTTTTTTAATAGTTTTTATATTTTCTTTGATATATTATAGTTTTTTAAATAGTTTTAATATTTTCTTTGATAGTTTAAAAAAAAAGTTGAATAGTTTTAATATATTTTTTGATAGTTTATAGTTAGTTTATAGTTTTTGTATTTTATTTGATAGTTTATAATTTTGTTTAGAGTTTTTTAAATAGTTTCTTAAAGTTTATAGTAATTTATATACTGTCTAAATGTTCTTTGTTGTTCGCTGTTTTTTACTTTATTACTTGATTATTACTTATTTACATTATTATTCCTACAATACACATTATGTTGGAGAAGAGAGAAATGTACTTTGAGAACTTCTGTTTGCACAAAAGGAAGAAGTCACAATAAAGCTCACTGACTCACATTTTAATTTAAACATTTCTAAATTGGTCCTGATTGGTAGATGAAATGAGAAAAACACATTGTTTTAATATTCGACTCCCGTCATGATGGTTAAAGCTAATTACCAAGAAAAAAAAGAGACGCGGCCTAAAACTCTCCCAGCCTGAATAAATGGAGATCTACTCGCAGCGATGAGTGATCTATAATTCTCGTTCCCAGAGTTCAAAGCAGAGTTCTCACCAGTCCACTCGTATAAATAACACCTTCACGTTGACAAGCGGACGAGGGGGACGAGGGGAACGATGCCAACGCGGCTGTCGATAGAATATTGCTCCGAACGCTAACGAGGGAAATTGCTGACTATCCATGTCGTGATTTGCCAGTGAATCTTATTCCCCGTTGGCGCACCTTGCCAGCTCCCTTTAAATCAATCCAGTGCAGGGAGGCACCCTCTCTGACTAGAGGATGAACGTGTCCTCCAGCTGTACCGCATCGTGGCGAGGTGACTGTGGACCGCGGTGCTGCCATTACATCATCGGCAGCCTCATCCGCCATCCATCCCGCCCACACGTCGCCGCAGGGGATTTAAGACCGGGTCAATGACGCCTATTGCAGTGTGTGTGTGTGTGTTGAAATATGGTTTGTTTAAAGTACAACACAGAGTGATACGAGGTATATTTCGTGTTATTTTTCGTGTTTCTGGAAATTGGAACAAGTGTTTATATGTTTTATTTTTGTTTTTATTTTTACCACAAGTGAGTGTTTTAACTGCAGTGATTGTACCCGTGTCCTGGATTGTATTTTATATAATGTTGTTGTATTTGTTGTCATGAGTCTGGGATAAAAGATACATTTACACCACCATTCAAACATTTGGGGTCACTTAGAAATGTCCATATTTTTCAAAGTAAAACACTGTTTTTTTCAGTGAAGATAACATTAAATTAATCATAAATACCCTCTGTACATAGTTAATGTGTAAATGACTATTCTCTGGTGTTTAATGAAGTCTCTACAGAGGTGTATAGAGGCCCATCTCCTGTGTTCTAATGGTACATTGTGTTATCGCCTTAGAAGACTAACGGAGGGGTAGAAAACCCTTGAAACACCTTTTTATGTGAGCGCAGCTGAAAACAGTTATGCTGGTGAGAGAAGCTATAAAACTGGCCTTCCTTTGAGCGACAAGTTTGAAAAACAACATTAATATTTACAATAAAAATCACTATTTCTAACCTTGTCAATATCTTGACTATATTTTATATAAATGTTACAATTAATTTGATAAATATAAGTGTGAGTTTTCATGGAAAACACAGAATTGCCTCCGTGACCCCAAACTTTTGAACGCTAGTGCATGTGTGTGTGTGTGTGCGCATTGATTTCTTTGCACGGCCTCACCAATGGTCGATGTCTGAGAGACTCCTGGATGCCGCAGCTCCCCCAAGCACCGAGTTTCTAGTGAGAGTCGCGCGCGAGCCGAGAAGGATTGCTGACGGGGGTGCTAGTGAGAGGCGCGCGCGAGCCGAAAAGGATTGTTGACGGGGGGGGGACGGACGGGGGGGGTGCTAGTGAGAGTCGCGCGGGCCAGAGTTAAACTCAAGCGGGCCGCATGCGGCCCGCGGGCCGCTAGTTGAAGAGGCCTGCGGTACGTCATGTATGTGTCTGTGTGCTGTGCAGCTGTCAGTGGGCTGGTTCCAGATGTCAAGTTTTCAGCCTCAGACAGGAGGTTTTTTTTTTGCTTCCCATGGACCATTAACAAGCTTTTTCACATCAGGAGACGCACACGTATGTGACTGGGTGTGAAACGGCACATCAGATATGCACATTCATAACCCGTGAAGCTGCAACACTGCTCAGCGGGTCAGGCCGGTTCCTTTGGATACAGCAGTATGTGCAGAGCACCGAGGGTGCATTTAATGTAAATTCTATTGAGAAACCACACACAAAAGTATAATATATACACTACCATTCAAAAGTTTGGGATCACCCAGACAATTTCGTGTCTTCCATGAAAAATCACACTTCTATTCATCAAATGAATATAAAATATAGTCAAGACATTGACAAGGTTAGAAATAATGATTAATATTTGAAGTATTAATTTTGTTCTACAAACTTCAAGCTCAAAGGAAGGCCAGTTGTATAGCTTATATCACCAGCATAACTGTTTTCAGCTGTGCTAACATAATTGCACAAGGGTTTTCTAATCAGATATTAGTCTTCTAAGGCGATTAGCAAACACAATGTACCATAAGAACACTGGAGTGATAGTTGATGGAAATGGGCCTCTATACACCTATGGAGATATTTCATTAGAAACCAGACGTTTCCACCTAGAATAGTCATTTACCACATTAACAATGTAGAGTGTATTTCTGATTAATTTAATGTTATCTTTATTGAAAAAACAGTGCTTTTCTTTGAAAAATAAAGTCATTTTGAAGTGATCCCAAACTTTTGAACGGTAGTGTATATATATTTTCAAGGATCTAAGCATTTGTTTTGGTATTTTTATACTTTTGGTTTACTTGTTACATTTAAAGTCTTGATTTTTCTTATTTTAACTTATTATTATACTTCAATGTTGTACTTTTTTCCTTTTTTATAGGCACTTCATCAGCAATGGATTTCAAACCACACAACTGCTATTAAAGTAACACTAATCAATTGGATTTACGAAGCATTTTTTTTTTTTTTTACATGTTTTTTAGTAATTAAAAGATGAGACACGATGCAAAAATAAATAGCAATAAAAGATTTACAAAGTTCAGCAGTGGGTTTTAAACCATACAACTGGCAATAACATAACAATAATAAATTAGTTAGTTAATTAGTTTTTTGGTTTTGTTAAAGTGATTAAAAGAGATTTAGCGAAAGATGAGACGTGATGCAAAAAATGATGCAAAAATAAATGGAAATTGAAAATTAAAAAGCATTCCTGTCCCCCCTATGATTATTTTAGATGTAATAACACATGAACCCACCGCGTATTAAAGGGCCAGTGTAGGATTAGGTTGCATGCAGTGTGGTGTAGTTGCAGATTATTTACTACCTGCATGGTAACTCCTTGTTTAGAAGTCATCCATCCCATAATAACTCTACCGTGGTAAGAAACGAGAGTCACGAGTCACTTTCACGAGCATGTCGGAGAACCTCGACGGCCTTCTGGAAACATGGCGGTGCAACGTGGCGGTGGTGCAACGTGGTTCTGCATCGTGGTGGTGTAACGAAGACGTTTGGGGCTCATTCTAAACTAATGAAAACAGGATTCAGGTGATTACACGCTATAAAGAGGTAATAAATAATATATTGCATTCATGCAATTAGATCCCCTGAAATCCTGCACACTGGCCCTTTAATTAATTATTTTGTTTTCCTGCACATATTTGATCATTACAGGTTCTCCGTCTCTAGGCGGCTGATTATTAGTTGGAATGCTTCAGCAGTCCAACTATTGTTCTTGTCATCTTTATTAAACTTCTTCATCTATTTCTTCCGTACCTTTTTTGTCCCTCTTCTTCTCCTTCATATATTCAGCTATTTAAACAATTCAAATATTAAAAAATTCAGCTTCTTCAGGATTAGATGGGAATGACTTTTCATATTTCAAATGTTTCAAATTTCTGTATATTTAAATACTTATGATATTTTGAATTCATCAGTTCCTATGGAGAAAATCTTCAACATTAAAAAGCTTACAGTATCTTCATATTTTCAGCAAATTCAGCTATTTAATTTTTCTTATGTTCAGATAGCCTTCAGCTATTACTGTATATTTTCAAATATTTGTTATCTTTTCAAATTTTCAAATTATAAATATTTTTATGGAATCTATAATGAATGGGATCCAATGGGGGACATCTTCAAATCCGCTTCAACTTGTTCAACTTTAAAAGCTTACAATATCAGCATACATTCAGCTAAATACACAATTCCACCTTTAAAATGTTGACAAAAGTGTTTGCTATAACTTTATAATTCAGCTTCTTTTCATATCTCGTATAGTTATTTAATTGTTACAATTTTAGTTGTATGTGTTTTTCCGCTCCTGGAGTTTTCAATGAGTGTGTGTGTGGGACCTTAGAGCTGTGACGTCGTCGCTAGAGTGCAGTGCTGCTTCAGAATCTTGCGAAAAAAAGATTTGTATATCATCACTACGGCCACAATTCTTACTCTTTCGGCATTATTTTTTGATAAAGTAGTAGGGAATCTTGTGCTTGTCGTAGACATGTAACTGTGGAATCCAACAGTTTTCCAGATTTTTCTAGAGAAGCCTTAACGAGGGGAGAAGTCCGGCTTTCTCCTCAGTCATCTCCATTGAAAACCTGACGACATTTTAACTTTTTTTAAGGAAACAGGAACATTTTCTGAACTGCGATTAAACTCTCTTCTTAACCTAAAAAATATTTAAGGACATATAAACGTTCACACAAGCCTTGAGCATCTCCTAATGTAGACGTCTTTAGGATCAGAGTTATGGTTTTCTGTCAAATCCAAAGGTTTCGACAGTATGCTTTCATCAGATTCTGTGCTGTCTCTCACTCACACAGGTGTTTCACGTTAGGCTAATCAGTGGCGGATCTCACACACACTCTTGTTGATCATACATTTTGAACCCCCCACACACAGACTAAAGTTTGTGCGCGCGTGTGTCTATATGTGGAGAGATATTAGAAGAGAACCATCATTAGAGTTTCTCAGGTCTCATTTAACCCACAAAAATAACAAACATATCTGCGTGTTCGGCTCAATCTTTGCTCTATTGATTCTACCATTTTGGTGATTTGATCTCTTTTTTCATTTATTTTTCTCCTGTCTCTCAATTTATTGAGTTATTTTTCTCTCTGGCTCCCATGTCTGACTTTCCCCCCTCTCTCTCATTTCTTTGTTTGTGATTCATATCTTTGAATATTTAGAAGATAAAGTGTTGCTTATCTTTTCCAGTTATACATTTCCACCCAATATGTTTGTGCTTCAACATTTTCAGCAGGAAGTTTCCCTTTTTGATATGTTCAGATGTTTAAGCTATGTTCAGCCTATTTCAGCTATGTTCAGCTTTTTAAAAAACTATTTCAGCTAATTTCAGACATGTTCATCTATTTCCAGACATTTTCAGTTGTTCATTTCATATTTCAGCTATTTCCAGACATTTTCACTTATTCATTTCATATTTCAGCTATTTTCAGTTATTCATTTCATATTTCAGCTATTTCCAGATATGTTCAGTTATTCATTTCATATTTCAGCTATTTCCAGACATTTTCACTTATTCATTTCATATTTCAGCTATTTTCAGATATTTCCAGACATTTTCACTTATTCATTTCATATTTCAGCTATTTCCAGATATTTTCAGTTATTAATTTTATATTTCAGCTATTTCCAGACATTTTCACTTCATTTCATATTTCAGCTATTTCCAGATATTTTCAGTTATTAATTTTATATTTCAGCTATTTCCAGACATTTTCACTTATTCATTTCATATTTCAGCTATTTCCAGATATTTTCACTTATTCATTTCATATTTCAGCTATTTCCAGACATTTTGACTGATTCATTTCATATTTCAGCTATTTTCAGACATTTTCAGCTATTTTCAAACCTTTTTCAGCAATTTATTTTTTATTTTTCAGCTTCAAGCTTTCAGATGTTAAGCATTCCAACGCATTTTCAGCAGGAAATGCATTTTCTAGTTTCTGTTGTCATTGCACGGGAACCGTTTGTTCTGTAAAACACACTTTTACTTGTTTTACTTGTTGTATATTTACTTCTACTCGGGGACTGTGTGTTATTATCAGAGGGTGGGGATGAGAGAAAGAGAGTTATGCTTTTGTTTTGTTGTATGGTATACGATGTAAACACGTTTTGGGGATGTTCTTTATCTTGAAATACCCCATAATTTCGATTATTTAAGCATTTTGTTTTTGTTCTTTATTGTGTCTGTCCCATCTGTATTACCTGTACAAGGTAGCTATATATACATGTATATATATATATATATATATACTGTATATAATTTAGAATTATAACAATTTTTAAAATTAATAGTTGTTTAAAAAAATAACCACAAATAAATAGGAATACAATTGAATATGATTGTTTGATTTATGTTTAATGTTTGTTAAATAAATCTGTAGACTACTTCTTATAGTCTTATTATTGCCATTTTTATGACAATTGCTCATATACTGTAAGCCTAAATAAGTATATTTATCAATTTTGAACAAAGGTTAAATGTTATTTCACAAGTTTAAAAAAAGTGCCCCCAATTTCTTATTAAATGCCCCTGGATTTCAGTCAGTGGGGCAAAAACTGCCCCCTAAAAAATATGTAGATTTCCTACCCTCGTTTGGGGAACAGCAAAATATCTGTAGAATGTATTTCCTCTCGAGGGCTTATGAAAAGTTAATATCGCTCTCGTCCTGCATTACCAAACACACACACACACACACACACACACACACACACACACACACACACACACACACACACAGATCCCTGTCCCAGGACCTCACATCAGATGCAAAACAATCCCTACAAATAAGTGTGTGTTTGCATCCTATACCGTTTTCCTGCCCCCGAAGTGACACATACAAACATTTATTTTATATTAGTACATGTTGTCCGTCTCAGTCCGCTGGGAACATCTGGCTCCTCCCCTCTGAACAGGTGTACAGGGCAACACACCAATCACACTGACCTCATCGCCAGTCAGCACAGCCTTGACCTCTACGTCTGTGGGGGAGCCAACGGGTCAGTGGGGTCACACTGCTGCTCTGCTGTTGGTTACGTATTTTGCCCACACACCCTGTCATACTCATTGAATGTGTTCATGTGACTCTGTAACGCTTCATTCTGGTCACATGACATCTATTGTTCTGTCCATCCTGGAGAGGGGTCCTCCTCTGTTGTTCTTCTACTGAAGGGTTTTTCCTCTCCCCCCTCCTTAAAAGGTTTGTTTTCTATTTCTTGGGAGGTTTTCCTGATCCGATGTGAGGTCAAAGGTCAGCGATGTCCTGCGTGTACGGATTGTCAAAAGCCCTCTGAGGCAAATGTGTAATTTGTGATGTTGGGCTGTAAAAATTAAACTGAATTTAATTGAATGTCCTGAACTCTTCAGGAAAAAGAGAGCGACGTCCACTTTGTGACGAGCGGATGAATGACACGTAGTAAAAGGGGGAAGGCCGATGTAACTGGACAGCTGACGATAAAGTGTTGACATTTCACTCAGTGCCCCCCCCCCCACACCTGTCCAGAGCCCCTCCATATTCAGCCATATCCCTCAAAAAGAGACTTCTTCTGAAAAGTCGAAGCCGTACACGCAAAGGATGAGAGGAAAATAAGTTAAAGGGATTTAATGATGATTTTCTCTGTGTTTTTGTTGTTGTTGTATTGCTCTTAGATCACAACTACACAAGGACTTCTTCATTCCTTGGAGATCCCCTGCAGCAGGTTATCCACAGGAATGTTGAGACGTCAGGAAACAATCGTGAATGAATGACGTACACACACACAGACACACACACACACACACACACAGATTAGATCTTCCATAACCTGGAGTGCATTGTGATATTGTGTGTTGAGTAGTTTATGACTAAATATTGATCAAAAGTGAAATTGGCATGCTTCAAGTGAGACCCGATGAAGTGGTACCATCATCAACATCCCATTGGATGTGTTCTGAACGGAAACATATTGGAAAGTGTGTGTGTGTGTGTGTGTGTGTGTAAAGCCCTCTGAGGAAAATTCATAAAATGTGATATTGGGCAATATAAATTAAACCGAATTGAGTATTGATCTCATATAACTATCCAAGCACCGCTGCTGAACCCTCCACACATGCAGCCATGACCGCGTTCGAGTCGCTGGCTGCTTCCACATGTTGAGCAGGTTGTCTGTGATGCTCCCTGTTCGAGTCATGGTCAGTTGGAAGGAAGGAAGGAAGTAAAGAAGGAAGGCACTAACTGAAGAAATCCCTCCCGCCGGTGTGTGTGTGAGTGAGTGTGTGTGCGCGCAACAGAGGAAAAAAAGAGGGGGGGGGGGACGAGACTTCGCCTGCACCTCTCTCCGCTCCGCATCTCTCCATCCGCACCGCAGTGGATCCAGCCGCGTGCACAGGGTCTACACCCACTCCTCAACGATGTGAAAGAAGGTGTTTAGTTGTTGGTGTGTGTGTGTTGTTGCACGGAGCGTGTGTTTTCCGTTCCTCAGGTCGGGTTGCACGCGCAGCAGCAGCAGCACCGCGCGCGCGCGCGGACGAACCGGCTGGCTTTTCTTTCTTTTTCCCCCCTCCTCTCTCTTTGCGCTCTTTCTCTCCCGGTTCTTGGGATGCAGGATACGCAGCATCACCGGCACCGTTCAAACAAGCCTCCCCTCACTATATATAGACCTCCCGGTTCACCGGGCCTGTCAGCTTCTCTTTTTGGCAACGGAAGTGGTCGAGACTAAAAGAAAAGAAGAAACAATACAACTCTGGACTGCTTTTATTGGCGGAAGAAGGGGGGGGGGATCCATTTTTTCAAATGTTTTTGGGGGACGTGGATGCTTTTTTAATAATTTATTTTTTTCTTCCCCGCGCCGCGTTCCGTTCCGGGAAAGGATTTGGTGATCTGGAGATCCCGTTGAAGTGGACTGACGGTGATCGGTACCGCGCTTCATCTGCCCGATGAGTCCCGGCGTGTGGAGGGAGGATCAGGCGCGGAACATCCACAGAACTATGCCGGGGGGGAGTTACACGTTGCAATAACGCAATTGTTCCCAAACCAGAGGCGAACAGAAGCATTAAAACAAATATATATATTCAGAATTGGACACGATTGGCTGACCAGGTAAGACAAGTTTACGCACCCACATTGCGCAATCCACTGAAGAGCCCATTGCATGCTTAAGGGGGTTTAATGGAAGCATCTTCGTGGTTGGAGCGCGTGCCCGTGCAGCAGAAGTTGAGACGCTGGTGATGCGGACACACACACACACACACACACACACACACACACACACACACACACACACACGCACACACGCACACTGGTTGCCAGTTGCCAGTGGCCAACTCCGTCCGCAGCCTAATTGTTGCGTGCTGCTTGTGGCCTGAGGAGCGTGTCCTCCATGGGGCTCCGATCCGGGCTTTCACATCATCCGTCGGCCGTGACGGATGATAAAGTGAACATTCATTCAGGGAGTCATCGATTGCTTTTTTAAAGTGTTTATTTTAACACCTTACGGGCGTTCAGATTGGACTTTTACTAATTGGATACTGTTTTATTTTTTCACTATACGCCGTCATTAAAAAGGAAACAAGGACGGGATAAGTGAACCTGCTGTTGAGGAATGATTGTCGTGAAAGGATGGCTATTTGGAGGAATATATGAGCACTCGTTTACTTCGCGCCCCCTTGTGGTTCAATCTAGAATCTGTTTTTAGGCTCCACTCTTTTTGTTGATCCTCTTCAATGAATCGAAGTGTTTTGAAGTGGGTGAATCAAATTATGGGCAGCTTTTGACCTCCAGGCAGTAAACTGTCATAACCACACCAAAAAAAATCAGGAAGTAACTGTAATAATCCATAAAATTGCTAATACACAAACACCAAATCAGAGTATTATAGTTGTGTGAGATGGTTGGGTTTAAATTGTATTTGCCTATTCTCTATTTTTCTGCAAAAGGAGTTGCAGTGGATTTTATGTGACGCCACCTGTTGGTGCCACATCGGTGCCAGCTCAAGCTGGAGTGTTTCTCAAAGCTTGAGTACTTTGTGTGGATCCCAAAATGAATAAATGCAGAATCCATAAACACAAACGGCTTCGCTGGCCGTCTCGTTACACGTCTGATATTTGCCCTGCAGAATCAATTTCACGTTTATTCGTTCATCTGCAGCTTCACGCAGTGTGTGATGTGAAATACGACAGCTGATGCCATAAAGGAACACTTAACACACTCTTGAGTTGGAAAGTAGTGATCATCTTAAAATTGGCTATATGCAATTATCAATTGGGTTATCAATAATTTATTGTCCTGCAAATGTCGTTCAATAAACTGAATAGTTCTGGAGTTTTTGTTCCACAACAGTCGTGAAAGCCGGAAATCGTTGGTCATTACGAGCAAATCAAGAATAATGTGGGTGTTCCTGATCAATCATTTACACTCATTATAGATACTGCCAGATGGTTCAATTTAATGAAAAAACTTTTGTGAAATGACAAAGTGCTACGCGATGACGACCGACCACACTCGTTCCTCAGAAGGTCAAAAACAACGTTAAGATAATTTTATCAAGCTGCTGTTCCTACATGGACTTGTTCCCTCTATGTGTGAACATCTATTTGCTCCATTAATGTCAGTTATGGCTATCAGCCAATATGGATCACGCCAGTCATCCTATATTGTCTCATAGCTCACGCTGATGGTTGATGTATTATGAACCATCGCTGAGGCTTGTGATCTAGAGTTGATAAGATGCACATCAGGTTCAGGATTAGGATCCAGACCGGAGGGAAAGTGTTCGGTCTGAACACATGAAACCAAGAAAGGGATTAAAAGAAGAAGTATTTCTATTGTAGGAGTCCAATTATGGAACAACGTTAAAATGGATGTAAGAATGGTCAACTCATTTTTGGTTTTAAAATGATTATTTATAAAACTATTTTTGAGGGTTATAAGTGTAATTGAAACGTATGTATATGGATATATATATATATAATATATATATATATGTATGTATATGGATATATATATATATATATAGAAAAATAATAAAGAAAAAATATATATATAAATATATATATAGATTTTATTTATTTATTATTTTTCTTTATTTTATATACATTTTCTGATTTATTTGATTATAATAATTTAGAATAGGAATATACAACCATTTTTTGCTTCTACCTAAACCTTTTCAGTCTTTCTGTTTTGTATATTATATAGGATAATATTGTATTGTATTGCAATGATTGACTGAATAAAATACACAATAACAACAAAAAGTGTATTTTCACTCATGCAAGTAAAAGAAAGACGGTTCCCCAACCTGTGGTGTTTATTTTACTTCAACACCTGCAGGCTAAAGTTAATTGTAACTCCAGAGTCTAGATATCTGCACACGTGCGCCGGGATGAACCCAAAAGCGAAAGCTCTGCTTATATATATATATATATATATATACTTGAGATGAATGAAAGCTGTGCCACGGCAGTTCTCTTCATTTCGTCCAGCGTCTTCATCCTGAGGTCTGTTGGCTGAACTAAAACATTTAATAAAGGTTAAAGCTAGCAGGATGTATTCATGTTGACATGTCATCAGCCACTAACTACATCCACGTTGCTGCATATATTGAATTCAACAAACATCCTTGAAATGACTGTATTATTATTATTATTATTATTATTAATCACATTGCTGCCTTTTCTGAAGTCGGAGAGCGAGAGAGAGAGAGACGTTTCTAATTATATTCATGATTAAACAGATTTGAATGCAATGACCTGTTTCACTCTCATTCAAGCAAACAGGGGAAAGTACATATCGAGTTATTGGCCGGCCCGATGTCCACAGAGCGGACGACACAAAGTCTCCACATTGATTTCTTTTGAGAGCTCTTGGAGTTGAATAAATTAAAATGGACTTGAGTCGCTGCAGACTTGCACCGCCGTCGATTATCTCTGAATGCGTTCTGTTGAAACGACTTTTCACAAATCATCCACTCCGAGAATGATGTTTAGAAAATGTTTCATTCGCTTTTAATAGAGTCCTGAAGAAGAATGGGTGGAGCGGCTCGGCACCGCGCAGGCGGAGCTAGTCCTGGTCCTAGACCAGCATGCAGACCAGTGCTATAGCAAAGAAGGGGGTCTCAGTAAGTCTCTAGTCCTGGTCCTAGACCAGCATGCAGACTGGTGCTACAGCGAGTAAGGGGGTCTCAGTAAGTCTCTAGTCCTGGTCCTAGACCAGCATGCAGACCAGTGCTATAGCGGGGAAGGGGGTCTCAGTCAGTCTCTAGTCCTGGTCCTAGACCAGCATGCAGACCAGTGCTATAGCGGGGAAGGGGGTCTCAGTCAGTCTCTAGTCCTGGTCCTAGACCAGCATGCAGACCGGTGCTATAGCGAGTAAGGGGGTCTCAGTCAGTCTCAGTAAGTCTCTCACAGATGTTCAGGCTTCCCCTCTTCTGGATTTTCATGTAATATGCCAGATTTGTATTTTTAGTGGCACTAGTACAACGTTATCTCTCAGTTTTCATACCGCAGGTGCACATTTTGGGAGATTACGACCGATGCCATTCGGTTGCAAATTCAATTGTTGTTGCTCTCCGACGCCCGTTTGTCAATTTCATGCCCATTGCTCCACTTCTGAGACGGGTGGAGTGGTGTTTATCCGTCTGTGTGCAATGGAAACCGTTCCATTAGGAAGCGCTTAATACAGCACAATGGGGCATTGTTGACAGCTGGCACACCTGGAGCAGGAGTTGGGGCCCCCCAAAAAAAAGGTTCAACCAAGGGCCAGTGGTGCAGCACATCTGGAGGCCCAATGCTGGGTGTGTTGTTGCTGCAGAGACACAGGTCTTTATGGTGTTTCATTCTTTTTGTTTAATGGATATTGGTCATTTTAATTCACTTGTAAATAGCCCGTTCATGATCCTGCCTGGGTGCACAGATCCTGTTTTATGCATAGATTTACAGTTTGGGCCAGGAGCCAGATTTGGCACCCAGGCTGCTTTTTGCTGACATCTAGACTACAATATATAAATGAATGTGGATTATGCTTTATATTGCACACCAGGTGTGTCAAACTCATCTTCACCGTGGGCCACATCGGCATCACGGCCGCCCTCGAAGGGTTGTAACTGAAACATATAAAAGTATAAACTACTCCCGGGCATATTGTTAAATAACTCTCTTTGCATTTGCTTATTTTTTATTTCAGTGCAGACATATTGGACATCAGAATATTTCTCTAACAGAAATCCATTTCATTTGAAACCTTCAAAATAAAAGCACAGGATATTTTTCTTAAATTTCTTCATGAAATGATGATCGTGTGTCTTTTCAAGCCGTCAGGGGCCACATAAAATGACGCGACGCGCCGGATTTGGGCCGCGGGCCTCGTGTTTGACACCTGTGTCCTATATACTGTATTTTGTCTGAAATCATATATATGTGTGTGTGTGTATTCCAATCATTAAAAAGATACCTCGACTCGCCTCATTTGTGATGCTGCAGGTCGGCTCGTAGGACACCGATTTTTATAATGATGAATATTTATGATTATGGTGATTCAGTTGCTTTCTACTGATGCTGTTGGTTATTTCACATGATTGCTAGCAAGTGACACAGAAGTAATGGTGAACAAACTAATTTTCAGAGACCGGAGCCCTGCTATTAATCATCCACAGTTCTGTGACTGGGCGGATGAAAGTCCACACACAAGAGGCAATTATGACATCTGATAAGATATTTGTAATTCTCATACATATTTATGTGTGCAGCATATGTTATGTGTCTCCTGGTATCCTTCAGCATTACACACTGGTCTGGAAAGTCAATATTAATAGTGTTTAAATCCAGAAGATTGCTTTAGCAATAAATGCAGGCTTTTTTTTCTTCTTCTTTCGTCAGAGAAACATCCGTTAAATATTTTTGCAATGCATGAAGTATATTAATCGTATGCACTGAAATAATAATGTCAGTTTTACAAAGTCAGTCTGAAACTTGACCAAGTACTTGAGTACTAATACTCAAAAAGTATCTATGAGTTGCGCCTTTACTTATGGTTAAGGGCAGGGGTGTTTGTAGGATTCAAAGAAAGGGGGGGCTGAGCCCCAGGGGGCCCCGGATATTCATTGTTAGAGACATAATTTGTGGATCATAGTGATATTTTATGCTCATCTGGACACTGTCACAAAGATAAAGATGAACTACTTCAGTAAAAAAAATATTATAATACATATTAATGCAAAGAGTAGAGAAATGTCGAGAGTTATTTCTGGCTTAAGCCCCCTAAAATAGGCCTAACGACGCCCCTGGTTAAGGGTAAAAAGACAATAGCACAGAAGCTCCGCCTTCTGAACCAAAGATGGAAAAATTTCTTATTGCTCCCACCTTGTCAACAGCAGTGATGGGTGCAGTACAGTTCCCTCTTTCCCTTTACAATGCACGCTTTTCATGGCACCGTGAGATCAACGCCGTCTCCAGCTGCTGCAGGAAGCACCGAGCTGTCTATCAACGTGAGAGAAATCCAGAGGCGGTTCGACCCAGTTCGACCCAAAAAGGTGAACGCTGAACACTCTTCCCTCAATGCAGTTGGACTTCTTGAAGAAGAAAAAAACCTGTGTTCTTTTATTGTGGGCGTTCCCCTTGGAAGAGGCACATCTCACACATGTCCCTCTTTGGAAAGGGCCAGTCAAAGGTCGTAGGTGGTGAAATGCCATTCCTCCACACACATTATCTGGATCTTTTCTCCTCAAAGTGACCGTGTTTACATGCATTCGAATAACTGGCTTAGTCGGATTGAAATCGAATTATCCGTCTCATGTAAACACCTTTGTTCGACTATGTGCGGTCCGACTACGATCCGATTAACACCCCTGGATAACTCCATCCGGTTGATAATTCGACTATCGCGGCATGTAACGGTGAATTGGATTAGGAACTGGACTTTGCGTCTTTGCGCATGCTTGAGATCCCGCCGCCCTCCTCCCTCCCTCCCTCCCATGTCGTGACCCGGAAGTTGAAAGAGTCGAAAGAGACGATAATATCACTATTAACATCATGCAAGAACAGTAGAGGGATGTAGCTTCGCCTTGCTCTCTGTTCGCCATCTTTCTCGAAATGTTGATGTTGTTGTTGGTGGTGGTGGTGAAGAGGTCAAGCGGAAATGGCTGTATCACCACGAGTTGTAATGAAAACAGCGCCACCTATCGTATCGGATATGACATGCTTTCAAAGGCCAATGATTCGAATTACTCACTGCCATGTATATTGGGATAAGAGCAGATCCCCCAAAAGATAGCAGAGTCCGACTAAAGCAAGATTCGAATTATACCATCATGTAAACGCACTGAGTGTTGAAACACTTTGCTTCTCGCTAAAGGGACACCAGACAACCTGATGCCGTCACGCTCGGCTCCTGGAAATAGCCAGGATTCTTCTGCGGTGGTTCCAGACGCACCTTTTCCCACATTTGTGCTTTGTGCAAAGCGTGAAACTTTATTTTCCTCCACACTCGGCTGACATTGTTTTTCAACGGGGGCAAAGTCAGATCCTCTCTCTCTCTGGTTATTAGTGGCACTTGCGGTCAGTGAACCGGTGTGTCTATATGTGGTCTTGCTTGTGGTATTGACCACATCAGCCTCGCCCCTGGCATGAGTCATGGAGATGTGGGTGTTATCGTTCCATTCATTTAGAGGTGTGTTACCTGATACCTGGGATGCTGCCAGACTCTCGGGGTTTGCTCGACGTTGCCTTCTGAGATCGTGGCTGATGGCGTCGAAGGTTAATTATCACGAGAAGCTCTATTCCTCACAGGGAGGGACGGTGACAATCACTAGTCCTTTACGAAGTCGCTTGTCTCCTGCGAGGAGGGAAATATCGCTGACTAGCACTGCATCGCTCCATTTGCACATTGTGTACATTAAATATGGCATAAAAATGAAGCCATTTTCCATTTTCTTTCCAGTGCCGAGGGGCCTTCCGGTTTTCTTCCTTATCTCCACAGGTCACGTTTAACATATTCATTGTGCTAATATAGCCGGTATTGTTTACTCAAGGGTACACTAAAAATGTCCTTCAGATAATAAACAGGATGCTAATGTAATTCAGTTTTAAATGGTCACCTCCACTCACATTACACATATTACTGCACAGAAGCGCCGCAGGTACTCATTACCTTTATGCCATCAACTGAAATAATCCATTGCCTGAAGTATTGAGACTAAACTTTCATCTCAATCCTCTTTGTGCCCAGATGTGAACAAATACTCTTTGCATGCTTTTTGCTTGGAGCGAATCATCGCAGGCGTTTTTGGATTTAATGCAACGTGTGATTGGAAAGCTGCTAACGAGGGCAACAGCGTGAGCAGTGCTAACAAGGGCAACAATGCTAATAAAGGCAATAGTGCTGATGGAGGTAACAGTGCTAACAATGGTAACAGTGCTTACGTGCAACAGTGTTGACGGAGGTAACAGTGCTAACAAGGGCAACAGTGCTAAACAACGACAACAGTGCTGACGGGGGTAACAGTGCTAACAAGGGCAACAGTGCTGACGGAGGTAACAGTGCTAACAACGGCAACAGTGCTGCTGGAGCTAACAGTCTACCTCTCGTTACGAGTGTAACTACAGGCAACAATGAAACCCAGAGGAAATGAGTGAGAGAGCTTTGATGACCAAATGCATTGACCCATAATCTAGTGTACTTTGAAGTGTTACTTTTAAAGTCAATTTAGTGTGTGTGTGAGGTCTTTTTTTGTACCTCTCTATTTAAAGACATCGTGGGTAAGAATATGAGAAATTCAAAGTATCCAATTTTGAGTAAAAATTGGATATGTGTGAAGTTGGAGTGTGTGGCAGAGCTTTCGTATTGAGTTGTAGGACACGGGCGACCGATGTCCTTCAATCAGAGGGCCGGCGGCACACAGAGGTTATTAAAGGAGCAGACAAGGCTGCGGTTGCAGTCATTATTAGTAGGATGCCACTCATTGGTCTGTTTCTATGTTACAACATCAGACCCAAAGAATACAAAAAACCTGTAAAAGTGCACTCAAAAGAGAATATAAATCATGGAAAGCCAAGTACAGTTTTTTTCCTCTACTTTGAATAAGTGCCCAGTCGGAGCAAACACGATATTACATCTGCAAGGTCTATTTGCAATGTGCTGACAAGAAAAGTGAAGTGAGATTCATGGTCTCATTGCGTTCTTAATCAATTGATGGATAGGACATAGGAGCCCAACTTCTGAAGGTTAACCAACTCCCCGCACTCCCACCCTAAAGCCTTTGAACAGTGACTAGAAATGCCAGGTGATGACGTGTCATTTACCTGCCAGAAGACATTTGACAACTGTAATAACAAGAATTTCAATAGTGGCATTCATAATATAACCAAAATAAAAATACTTTCTGGAGAGAAATGTTGCTTTTGCCGAAGTCGTCTGTTTTTGTCTCGGAACATCAGTGAGGCCCAGTTGAACGTGCATCACAGACCAGTACCAGGTTATGGTCTGGAACTGGAGAGAATCACTGACCTACCTTTATATATGCAATTCCTGATACACATGCAAGTTAATATGCCTGTCTACCCCCAGGCTGCCTTTGGGAGTGGTCCATCTGAGTGTCCGAGATGATCCATGTCCACTTCACTGCTTGTCAACCGTTAAAGACAGTGATGGACGAGAGGTGGAATACGTGTACGGCGGACTGTCGTAGATAAAGCACATGCAGGCACACTGGCCTACATGTGCTTTATCAAGAGGAAACCAGGATGAAGACACCATATATATATATATATATATATGTGTGTGTGTGTGTATTTATATATAAACATATATATGTGTGTGTGTATATATATATATATACATATATATATATATATGTATACACACATATATATACATACACATATATATACACACATATATATATACACATATATATACACATATATATATATACATATATATACAGGACTGTCTCAGAAAATTAGAATATTGTGATAAAGTTCTTTATTTTCTGTAATGCAATTAAAAAAACAAAAATGTCATGCATTCTGGATTCATTACAAATCAACTGAAATATTGCAAGCCTTTTATTCTTTTAATATTGCTGATTATGGCTTACAGCTAAAGAAAACTCTAAAATCCTATCTCATAAAATTTTAATATTTCCTCAGACCAAGTAAAAAAAAGATTTATAACAGCTGAGTGTTTGTCAAGGCTCAGGAAACCCTTGCAGGTGTTTCGAGTTAATTAGACAATTCAAGTGATTTGTTTAATACCCTACTAGTATACTTTTTCATGATATTCTAATATTTAGAGATAGGATATTTGAGTTTTCTTAAGCTGTAAGCCATAATCAGCAATATTAAAAGAATAAAAGGCTTGCAATATTTCAGTTGATTTGTAATGAATCCAGAATGCATGACATTTTTGTTTTTTTAATTGCATTGCAGAAAATAAAGAACTTCATCACAATATTCTAATTTTCTGAGACAGTCCTGTATATGTGTGTGCATATATATATATATTTATATATATATATATATGCATTTCTTCCATACATGCCCAACAAAGTCTTGTCACGGTCTCTGCTGGTATAAAGATATTTATAGGCACAAGGCTAGGGATTACATTCGTTCTTTTTA
This sequence comes from Pseudoliparis swirei, assembly GCF_029220125.1. Lineage (NCBI taxonomy): Eukaryota > Metazoa > Chordata > Actinopteri > Perciformes > Liparidae > Pseudoliparis > Pseudoliparis swirei. The sequence goes on from NC_079407.1 coordinate 24,964,404, forward strand.
ATCAAAATGTAGATGTAAAACAGGCACTTTTTCAAAGCCCAAGAGCCATGATTTAATGAAGTTTCAAAATATCAATGTCTTAACAAATTAAATTAGGTAAAAGAATAATTTGGGAACCAGTGCTTTCATGAGCTCTGTAAATATCCTCCACTCTATCATTTCTTATGTTTTAAAAGAAAAGTCTCTTATCTAGTGGATTGCACCATCTTATTTTAGTTAGTTTACACCGAACTTCAAAACCTTTCATTGCACCGTCAGAATTGACTTTAATACTATCGAGTATCCAGAATGCTTCGTCATATCGGAGGAGTCAAATCTCAATCGGTGTCCGTGAGCCTTCAAGCATGCTCGTGCCTATTTGTCATAATGCTGCTTAATGTTACGCGTCAGTGAAGCATGCAGGAAAAACACTTCATCATGCCCAGAGTGTGCATATGTGTGTGTGTGTGTGTTTCATAGGTGATCATGTGAGAAGCACAGATCAATAAACTCACCGCCAAATTCCTTCTCATTTGAGATTCCTCTGAAAGCGTCTGATTGAAGCCTCGCGTAAGAAGTAGAGATGAGTGAGTACACCATTACCCGTGTCTTTTCAATATCTTAATTAATGCTCAAAAGCCCGCAAACAAAGGCGGTATTCAAAGGCTTAATTATCATACTATTATTTCACGAGCTGAGAGAAGAAAAAAGAAGTGTCGGCTCGACCGTAGAAAAGATACGAGCGAGCCCAATCTGATGGAAGAAAAGACGTGAGATGTGAATCCCTGTGAGAGAGTATAGATACTGACACATATTTATGGAATGATAGTCATGCGAATACAAAGTGTATATATATATATATATATATATATATATATATAACAGTACCCGGATACTCATTTCATCCCGAGTGTTCTGCTCGACTCTATTAAAATGTGAATGTTAAGTATGCGTCCGTCTCAAGACGCCGACCTTCAACCGTCAGTTTTGCACAAAAAACTTTTTTCAACGATTCATGTATTTTTTTTAATTTAGTGCTTTTTAGTACATACAGAAAAAAAAAGGTGACATCTGGAACCGAAAATGGTTCTTTAGATTGATGCCATAGAAGAATCGTTTTTGGTTCCACGAAGAACCTTTCAAACCAGGGTTCTTCAAAGAACCATTTCCTTAAAAAGTTCTTCAAAGAACCTTCAAAACATGGTTCTTTAAGGCACCATTTCTGGTTACACAAAGAACCTTCAAAACATGGTTCTTTAAGCATCTTTGTGTATGTAGAAAAGCGCTACATAAGTTTGAATTATTAATATTGAAGGCACCATTTCTGGTTCCTCTAAAGAACCCTGGTTTGAAAGGTTCTTAGTGGAACCAGAATTGGTGCCTTAAAGAACCATGTTTTGAAGTTTCTTTGAGGCAATTCTTATAGGTTCTTTGAGGAACTCTTTAAGGATACGGTTCTTTAAAGAACCCTGGTTTGAAAGGTTCTTAGTGGAACCAGAAATGGTGCCTTAAAGAACCATGTTTTGAAGTTTCTTTGAGGCAATTCTTATAGGTTCTTTGAGGAACTCTTTAAGGATACGGTTCTTTAAAGAACCCTGGTTTGAAAGGTTCTTTGTGGAACCAGAAATGGTGCCTTAAAGAACCATTTTAAAAGGTTCTTTGAGACTCCATTATAGGTTCTTTGAATACAAATTTATGGAAATGACGCTTTAAGAACCCTTCAAACCAGGGTTCTTTCAAGAACCATTTCTTAAAGACTTCTTCAAAGAACCTATAAAGGTGCCTCAAACGAAAAAATGGGTCTTCATTCGTCGATGGTTCTTCGAAGAACCACAAAGCCTTTTAAATAACCATTTAAGAACCATGATTGTTCTGCGTGTCAGTAGAACAGGCGTCTGGTATCCGGAGGTTCCCAGTTCAATTCAAGTTCAGGTTGTAGGTACATGGCTTTATGTTTTATGTCCGATCAAACGGCGTAGGCTGAGGAAACGCGCCTCAGTCTCCTCCCATGTTCCATTTAATGGTCTGCGATGTACACATTACAGCCATATTGATCGTTTTCTCTGAAGGCAAACTAAAGCTGGGGCAGTTGGCAGCCATTCATTCATGCACTCTCTCAAAGCCCCTCGGCTCATTGTACATCAGGCTGGATTTCAAAGTCGACTTCCTGTCATGGACTCGGCAATAACCCGGGTCTCAGGCTCAAACATCGGGAGAGGTGTGTCATTTCTTTTTCTTTTGCGCTTCGTCGACATAGATGAATAGTCTCCTTGTTGGAGCCTCAACCCTCATTATTATTCTACGAGCGAGATTACATCTTCAACCTCCGCAAATCAATAACGGCACATTCAAGTTGTGATCTCATAAAAAAAAGGAACCGGACGAATGTCGATCGCTCTCGTCCAAAAGATGCAATTTAGTTTGCGCGGAGATAACCCGGTCCAAAGCGCGTTGCCATGGCAGCCGGCGCCGACCGCTTTATGTCGTTGTGGTTATGACACGTAAAATGTCAATTCAAGAACATGTTCCAATTATGCCGTGTCGTGTTTTTCAAGACTGTGGCTGATGTTTAGTTAGATAGAAATGCAAAGGAGTAAAAAAACATGTCAACCTCTACCACGCAATTCCCTTTTTCTCCACTGGGGTAAAAGTTATTTGTAAAACTTGGTCGTCCTAGCAAAATTACGCCAGGGTGGGATTTTCTGTAACATGTAGAGTCGTGAATGTATTCTGTCGGAGATTAGACGGCAGAACTTCTCTTTTTTTTATCGTGCGACTCCAATGGCTTCGAGATAAGAGAAATAAGCCGAGTCTGGAGAGCAGCGGTTCTGGATGGTCAAACACTGTGAAATCTCGACATCCTTTTTTTTAAAAGAAACCTGCAGCGAGTTCAGCATGCAGATGTTTCTGTTCCCGATTTAACAGAAAAGGACGAGCCGTGAATAAAAAAAGGCTCAAAACTAGAACAAGACTGGACTATTATGCTGCTAAAACACAGACGCAAAGTCTTCTTTATAGTTCTTAATTTATGAAATATATAGTCTAAATGTTCTTTGTTGTTGTTGTTAACTGTTGACTGTTTGCACTTTATCACTTTGTATTACTATTATTCTCTTTATGTCGGACAAAAAGAGACATGTTTGTCTCTTTTCTCCAATGTTGAACATACAGAAAATGTTCTATATGTTCAACATTGAATTGACAATAAAGATGACTTTGATTTTGACTTTTGACAAATTCCAGATTATACGAATGGAAAGGCAAAGAAGAAAGTGGTTTCGGGAATGCGGGAGTCATTTGGAGATTTATGACTTCTGCCTCTCGGGACTCCAGATATAAAATAGCCTCTTGGCTATAACTCTGGCACATTTATATAAATGTTTTTTTATTAATGTGCACTGACTGTCCCTTATCAAATCAACCACAGGGCAAAAAAGAGAAAAATACAAAAAAAGAGTACAGTTGTATAACTTTAGGCAAAACCTGAGTAAATTGGTAGATAAGCAACCCTGCAGACCCTTTCAGTGTAGGGTCACTGAGTAGTTTGATGCTGATAATTATGCATGATGCGGCCCACACAGTCACCACATATCACTCCAATTAACCATCGATGGAAGATTTTGGACCAAAAACGCGAGAGAGTTGGTCTAAGACCATCATTAAAACATCAATTGAGAATATCTCTTGTCGATCCCTTCAGTCCATGCAGCATCTGTGTCGAGGTGCTTTGACTCTATTCTAGTTCATGTGGTTTTTTCGCACCATTGAGACGAGAGAATAACATTAACAACGAGTAAACCGATACAAAAACAATCCCTTTTTATCATCATCACTTCTGAACCCCTGGGAGTGCACGGCGGTGTCTTTATCTTATGCATCTGCCCTCTGCCTTCACGTTTCTTATGTATTTATGTTGGGTCGGGGATGTTTCTGGGCATCGGTAAAGAGCCTTTAGACCTCGTGGGGGGGGGGGGGGGGTGAAACCCTCAGCCAATGAGAATGGTGCGCTGCCCGTTGCCCTGGGAATGATAACGGGCTCCGTGGCGAGCGTTTTTTTGGCACGCGTAAGTGTACGATACGACGAGTTATCACATCTTTGTGTTTGCGTGTGTGTGTGTGTGTGTGTGTGTGGAGCTAGATATCCAACGCCGTGTTTACAATCAGCGACCCACAATGCGATTACATATTATGCCTTTAAGTAAAATCCATGAGCTGATAGAATCGTTACAGATATGATTATTTAATGCATATCGATGGCAACATGTATCTAGAAAAATGATCCATGAGAAGTGGAGAAAACCCTCCTTTTTAGGGGGTATCCTTAACAAATAGTATTCTGCAAAGAAATCAACAATCTGTTTTTGTAATCACAAAAAAAAAAGTGCATTTTCCAGACGGGAGGTTTTGCTTTACAGACAGTACATTTAGAAATAGTGTATCACATGAATATCTATTCAGCTAAAACCGAAGCATTTCCGTCCAGGTCTCGGCTCTGATGACTATCTTATTGATCTATCACTTATTGACGACTTTCTTTCCCATTGGTGTGCAGAATACATTGTTAGAATTGATCCCGACTAACTGTAACTACACCTAAATATTTAACTTTAGTTTTACAATATTGTACTACGCAAACTGAAAGAATATGAAGGCCATGGGTGGGGTGGGTCGGTGGGTGGGTGTTTCATTATTCGTTAGTATTATAATATGTTATTTTGTTTTGCCTTTGTTATTTTTATTTATTTTTCCTATTTTCTTCTCTACAATTGTAATCAGATTGAAACATACACACACAAACAAATGAAAATACTTGTTATGTGATCACTGGAGATCATATTGTGCATTATCAATAAAGTATATATATATATATATATTTTAAAAAGGAGAATTAATCCTGAAGCATCTCTCCTGAAGCTCCCGTCTTGTGGAGGCGGTCCTCCCTCCCAGACTTTGCACGACGCCTTGATTGTGAATGTAAATTTCCTCAAACATCAATATTGTCTTTTGAATCCCAAACGGAGCGTTGCATAACGCTGCAGAGAAGACGCTCTCTGCCCCCAATATTGTCCCCCCTCTCTCTCTCTCTCTCTCCTCGGCCACAACCAGACAATCGTGGCGCAGTCGAGTTTCTCTTTCTACGGATTTTGGTTCTTAAGTGCAACCTCGATGCCGGACACAAGAACCGCCTGTCGTTCCTGGAAGCGGTTCACGATGGAGTGACGCTTCATGCTGAAGACGACTCGGGTTGTACGTCTATTCTTCAGCCCCCAGAGTGGAATCCGCAGAAGAAGAAAAATTGCACTCATCCCTCGTTTTAGTTTCAGCAACTGTTGTGATTAGTTGGTTGACAAAAGGCATCGCTTACTCAGGTCGCAAAGTGCAGGTGCTAAACGTGTATTAGCATCACATTCAAGTCTCAACTCAAAACTCACCTGTTCAAACTGGCATACTCTTCCTTTACTTCCTCTCTTTTTTTGCTTTGCCTTTTAGCTTGTTCCGGTTCACACATTATATCATTAGGTGTAAGAATGGTCAACTCATTTTTGGTTTTCAAAAGGATTATTTATTTTTAAAAAGTGAGGGTTATAAGTGTGATTGAAACGTATTTATATGTAAGATGTATGTAAATATTAGGGCTGTCAGCGTTAACGCGTTAATCTATGCGATTAATTTGGCCGCCTTAACGCACTAAAATATTTTAACGCAAATGTTTTTATTTTATTTTTTTAATAGATTTTTTTGTTTTTTTTGTTTTTTGAATATACTTTATTAATCGACAAGGGGAAATTAGTTCTCTGCATTTACCCCATCCTTAGTTATTACGGAGCAGTGGGCTGCAGTGATGCGCCCGGGAAGCAACTGGGGGTTCAGTGCCTTGCTCAAGGACACTTCGACTTGCTTCCGGTGTTCGTTGAAGTTGTTACACTCCTCTGAGTGTCAAACCGCGGCAGTACGGTTTGACACTGTTTCCGTTTTTAAAACAATTATTTCTCCGCAAAAATAAGGAGCAGAAATCAGTTTAACTCGTGGATGAATCAGTCGGGTTTCCTCCTGCTCCTCCTTCCTCCCGTCTCCCCCTCTGATACACAGAGGAACGAAGGGCGACGTGTCGGGTAACGCGGCGCGGAAAGAACTCGTCACATGAAACCTTCAACGTGATTGGTCAATCCGTTTGTCTGTCAACATTTTGCGAAAAAAACAACCAATGATCACTCAGTAAATCACAAAGGACCTCCCACCTCACAGGTGAGGCTCTATAGCAGCCTGTCAGTCAGAGAAGCAGTTTTGTCTTTAAAAAGAAGGAACAAACTTTCAATTGCGATTAATCGCGATTAATCGCGATTAAAAGTTTGTAATTAATCGCAATTTCACAATGTGCGATTAATTAGTTAATTTTTTTTAATCGATTGACAGCCCTAGTAAATATATATATTTGTTATTTTATTTATTAATTTTCTTCATTTAATATTATTTATCTGATTTATTTGATCATAATAATTTTGATTTATTTGATCATAATAATTTCGGATAGGAATATATAAGCATTTTTGCTTCTACCTATACCTTTTCATTCTTTCTGTTTTTGTATATTATACAGAATAATATTGTATTGTATCACAAAAATTGACTGAGAAAAATACACAACAACAACAACAATTATCCTCATTTCTATTCTTTGCCATACATTTTTGCATGTTCCGGTTTACTCATCATCCTCATTTGTTTTTGTGTGTGTTTTTTCCCTCCTCCTGGATGTTCATTCCATCCCATGCGTATGCCCCTCTTGTATATATGATTGCTTCTTCCTTATGATTAAACATGGGAATGAACCAGTAATCATGCACTTTAACACTGGGAGCATTCCAGTGCCAGTATAGTCCCACTCGTCTCTCAGAAGAAAACACTCAGCGGCTTGACTTTCCCCCCCGTTCCCAAGCCCTTGGTTTTACCAGCTTGTAGCTGCCATCTGCTCCTCCTCACTGTGTGTGTGTGTGTGTGTGTGTGTGTGTGTGTTCCACTCCATTTATTCTCTATGTGTGTTTCTTTATGGGGAGATTTGAGATTCAGTGGGTTTACTAGAGATCATTTGCCAATGGCTCCTTCCTTTTCTTCCCGTCATCGCTCGGTCTTGTCGAGCTGAAAAAGCCGTCCTCCATCCCATAATGTCTAATGCATACACTGGTAGCTCTTTGAAGACCCTTAACCCTCCTGTTGCCTTAGGGTCAATTTGACCCCATTCAATGTTTAACCCTCCTGTTACCTTAGGGTCAATTTGACCCCATTCAATGTTTAACCCTCCTGTTACCTTTATATTTACTGACATATTTTACCCTTGGGGTCAATTTGACCCCAGCAATTAAAACCTCCAGAAAATTATTAGAATTAATATTGTTTCCCAAGTTTAAGTGTGAGGTACTTTATGTTTGTTTGTTGACTACCTAAATAGCCCTTTAAATATCTAAAAAAGTTGATATTTCTTATATGTTTGACACAGTGAAAAACAGCCTGGGGTCAAATTGACCTGAAAGAACACCGACATTAAACATTGAATGGGATCAAATTGACCCTAAAGGTAACAGGAGGGTTAAAGGACGGCGAATGCAACGTGGCTTTTCCAGTCATCCTAATTGGTTCGCGGGTGGGATTTGGGAGTCGGTGCTCTTCTGCGTCTCTTAGCTTGATTGACACGCGGCAGCGGGGACGAGTCGTATCCCAGGTGGAGAGCCGGTGTGTCCGGGCCACTTTTTAAATCATGTTCTCCAGGCCCGCGGTTCTGATCAGAGATGTAAGGGTGATTACGATTCAAGGAGGATGTCCTTGCGCAAAGGGGGCTTCGGGATTACGGCTCTCCGCTGTGTTCCGACTGGGAGAACGACGACATCAGTATTCAGACGGTAACCACCTTAAGGGGGCGACAGGAGTTACGGGGGAAAGATCTGGACCATAAAAAAAGAGAGGCTCACTCTGTCAAGGGAACTCAGAATCGAACGCCCTAGGATTGCGTGGAATCTGTCATTTGATTAATGTTTATAGCGTTTTTTAGATATTATATGCTCGGTTGACCTCGAAAACCGACACGGACTGGGGAGAAAAGTGTAGAGAAGTCACTGTATGTTCCTCTGAGAGTTTATAGGCTCTCTGATTTCCAGAAAAATATAATTAAATGGGGGGGGGGGGGGAACTCAAATAGCACATATTACGCGATTTAATGGCTGTACAGGGAGAACCAGGGTTCTGTCTCCTCTAAATATACGAGGAAGACTCAAATGAAGAAGAACTTTCACAAATCAGCATATTTGAAAACACATTTATCTCTGCTCATGCCACAGCTTGATGTTGCAGTTAAACTACAAGTGACATTCAATTTTTTTGTTTGTTTTAGAGCTGGAGTTATGCGTCATGCAACACTGAGAACACAAGCCGTGTGCAGTTTGTAACCGCAAATAACGAGATAGACCGGAGAGATGAACAACACAAACCAGCCGACCCGTCGTCCCGCTACTGGGAATCTGATTGAAATGTCCGGTCGTATGCGTCTGAGAAAAGAAGAATAAAATGTCTTTGCTACTACAAAGCGTTGCTTGGCGTTGCTTTGAAACGCCGTCGTCAGCCGGTGGGGAGGAGAAGCGGAAGAGGCAGGAGGAGGGGAATTAAGTCGAAAGAGCACTAAATGGTTGACGGGACTGATCCACTGGGCTGATGAGCCAGTAAATCAAGCCGCACTCGGCTAAATGTGCCCGATGGCTGACTGACCCAATATCTAATTCATGAATGTCGGCTTCTTTTCTTGCTCTTTTTTTTAAACCATAAATATGCTACAAAGGAGGTTGTTTTGGTCGATTGCAGTTTATTTCATTAGTTTGCATACAACACCCTCTCCCCTATTCCTCCTCCTGCCTCATGGGCTGTGGAGGTCTGGATCGTGGTCCGTGCCTACGACTCAATATTCATACATTTCTGTCATATTCATTGAATGCTGTTCATTCTGGTCACATGAAATCTATTGTTCTGTCCATCCTGGAGAGGGATCCTCCTCCGTTCCTCTCCTGAAGGGTTCTCCACGGTAAAAGGGTTTGACCCCTCAAATTTCTGCTAAAGATTTGACCCTCTTCTTTTGTACTGCTCAAGGACATGGGGGGGGGGGGGGGGGTGCTTTTATTAAGATCTGTAAAAACATACACAGCTGTGTATTAATGCATCAACACTTTGAAAGAGGCACTTGCAAATCCTACATATTCATACAATTGAAAGAACTCTCACCCAACATCTATGAAGAGTACAAGAGGGATGAAAAGGTGCAGAACTGATTGCTTATAATTAACTGTATGCTCACGCTGATCCCAGTGTGTGACCTGCACAGCGGAGGAGAATTTAACACCGGAGTCTTGCTGCCTGAAGCTTCTCATTTAACCCACAGTGCGTGCCCAATCGACACCTCCAACACCTTTCCATATACACACACACACACACACACACACACACACACACACACACACACACACACACACACACACACACACACACACACACACACACACACACACACACACACACACACACACACACACACACACACACACACACTCATTTACCTCTGATGCACAAGATCTTTTTCATCATGACTTAACAATCTTTTCTGGCTTTTTTAAGAGTGATATTCATGAATGCTGGAATCTTTCTCCTCCATAGCCGACATTGAGTCTTTACTGTTGCATTAAGAAAAGTCTGCGTTCAGCCCAAGAGATCATTTGGCTCTAAATCATCTCACAGTTACACAAAGACAACACTGTTGTGTACAATATGGCTAACATTGTGCATGCATATTATTTATTGACTTCATTATGTCAAGGTTGCTGCCAGAAAATGTGCCCGGTGTCCAAGGAGCAGCTTGTTGGCTGAAGTAGTCGCTAACTTGATTGGTGATGCACCATCATATCTTAAGGAGCTTGTAGTACCATATTGCCCCACTAGAGAGCTACGCTCACTAAATGCGGGACTACTTGTAGTTCCTAGAGTCTTAAAAAGTAGAATGGGAGCCAGAGCCTTTAGTTATCAAGCTCCTCTTTTATGGAACCAGCTTCCAATTTCAGTCCGGGAGGCAGACACAGTCACCTCGTTTAAGAGTAGACTTAAGACTTTCTTCTGCTCTTTGACAGAGCTATAGTTAGGGCTGAATCAGGTTCACCTGGTCCAGCCCCTTGATATGCTATAGGCTTATAGCTGCCGGGGGAGTTAGATACACTGAGCACCTATCTCCTCTTTTTCTCTCCTTAAGATGAATTTTCATCTCTCAATCACCGTTACTAACTCTGCTTTCTCCCGGAGTCTTTTGACTTCACGTCTCATGGGTCATCGGACCCTATGAGGCAGCGCATCTCTCTATCTGCCTGATGGCCACTGTCCTGTTGAGACTCCGCCCACTGTTGAGACTCCGCCCACTCCTCCCCCCCCGCCATCTGCGTGATGGATCGTGAGGTCTCCATCGTGGAATATGCCTACTATGAACTATTCATACACTCTGTCATATTCATTGAATGTATTTTAACTCTAAATCTGTCCTTCTGTACACATTACATCTATTGCATCTGTCCATCCTGGAGAGGGATCCTCCTCTGTTGCTCACCTGCAGGTTTCTTCCTTTTTCCCCTGAAGGGTTATTTGGGAGTTTTTCCTGGTCCGATGTGAGGTTTTGGGGCAGGGATGTCTATGTGTACAGATTGTAAAGCACTCCGAGACAAATTTGTAATTTGTGAAATTGGGCTATACAAATAAACTGAATTGAATTGAATTGAACTTCGTAAATCTTAAATCAGCAGGTGGCAAGCAGGAGATGGAGAGGTGAGGTCACTCTCCCCGTCAGCTGCAAGATTTATTAAGAATGTTGTGCAGGTTTGGATAATAATGAAATAGTTCAAAAATAACCGATTTTTTTTTTTAAATTCTATTATTTGGAACAATACAAACAAACAACTGCCTCTCACTTGTCACACTTTGCAGAATTTGTTAATTTTTCATTTCGAGCTGACGAAAACACTTTAGCAAAAATGTTCCGTACGTTATTATTGATAACGCCTCCCCCAAACACGATGAGCGTAGTTAAACCTGCTGAAACCCAACATCAATATTCCACCCTGACGCTCTGCCGCTGGTGTGCGTCTGCCATGTTACCGTCTGTGCCGCCGTCTGAATGTCATAAAACCATGTGTGCCGTCTGAATGCTCAGCGCTCACTCAGGCAACGTGGCGGAGAAGAGAAGGAACAGATGGGGTGAAATGGATCCATATACCTGAATATTTATACATTTTGAATTCGAACACATCTTCACAGTTGGAGCAATCAAAGAAATTCTCAACTCGACTCATCAATTGGTTGATTTTTCTCGACAAATCTGTGAAACTTGAGTTTATACACAAAGAATCACAAAAAGCACCAGTTTAAATCACGTGTTTACCAGAGACGTGTTCGTAAACGTCTCGGAAACAAGTCATTCAACATGAAGAAAAGCATAAAAGATGACAGAAACCGTAGTGCACTAGGACCAGGGGCGTTTGTAGGATTCAAAGAAAGGGGGGGGGGGGGCTAAGCCCCAAGGGGAGTGGCAACATCTGGGGCAATTTTTATTTGGGGTCCTGGGTAACCATTGTAAAACAGAATTTCAGGTCCATAGTGATATTTTATGCTCATTTGGACATTATAACTGAGATAAAGAAGAACTTTTCAATGTTAAATATACCATTCAATGGCAACACATATTATATATTAATGCAACTAATAAAATATGTTGATAGTTTCTAACCTTTCATTTGCCTCAAGTAAACCTAAATGTAAGCAGGTTGCAATCGTTAATAACTACCGATAGCCGCATTCTGTAACTACCTGGACATCATTGACTTTGAGTTAAACTCCCCAAGGTCCTAGTGCCAGGGGATTAGATCGTAAAGTATGATGATAGGCTATTGGATTGTAATTTGAAGGAGGAGAAAACATACAAACTGAAGCCGCCCTCAAATTGGCCTAACGACGCCCCTGACTAACACCAAGACGGCTGATCAGTCATCTAACTGGCTAAGAGGGTCCAGACATTTAAATGATAATACCTTTCCAACAGCAGATAAAACCTGTCAACTTAAACTACGGTATTTTATCTCCAGCGATATTAACTCAGTGCCTCAGAGTCAAATGTAGAATCGTCTTCGCTGGCAGATTTGAAATTTAAAGCAAGTGTAACCTGTGGCTCTATTTTAATATTTTTAACCAAAGTCTATGGATTTGTCACCCGGTTCGGCTGCGGAGCTCAATTCTCGTGGGAAAAACCCCCAAATCAAATTCAGTTTTAAGGTTTTTTACTAAAATTTCAACATAAATCAAGTAACACACACATATGTTTATATAATGAAAAATAAACTTGGTAAAAGTGGGCAGTCATCCATGTTGATCCAACTTGTGGGTAGCTCGCCATCTGATACAAAGTGGTGGTCATCTGCGTCTGACCACCTCAAAAACCGGACCTATACAAAAGGTCACAAAAAACTGTTAATTCAACAAAAACAAAAAAATAATGTTAATCGCTGACACATTATGGGGAAAACAATGGAAAAGAAAAACCCCATGCAATAAAACAAAATGGGGGTCTAGCATTTACACAAAATATCCACTCCTTATTAAATAATATTGCAGTTCTCGCATCTCTTTTGGAAACCGAGAGGACCTATCTCACTTTCTAGCTTGACATTACCTGTACATTGGGAAGTGTTCAATGACAGTAGGCTTTCTTCCACGTGAGGACAAAAACAAATTACAGAAAGCCATATTGATTTGGCCCGAGAAAAAGATATTCTGTCGTTGCCCTCCACATCAATGAGTGTCGATTGACGTTTTTTTTATGAAAACGTCACAACTCTGACTTGTTTGACACATTTTGGTTGCGGGTGTTACATTTTAAAGCAGTTTAATCTTATATTGAGGGCCTGGAGGCTGCTTGGCATCAGCTCCCCAACACGATATTTAAACCACGCTTATTAATATGAAGCTTTCAATTCGTAATACTAAAAGTTGCAAATGACTGAATTATTATTCCCCTGACTGATGTTTTAGGTTTTAGTCCAAGCCATGTGCTTTAGAGTAGGACAGGAAGAAACTTTATCAAACCTAATTAAGACAAATTATCATACACATATTTTCTCCGATTACACAGTTGGCAGGATTTGGAGAAGCAGTGACTGATTTAAAGTTGTTTTTTTAATTCCTAAATTGGATCCAAATTGAAGAAGGCTGGATGAAGAGTTGACAGATACAGTTCCAGGCCTCCCCCTCAAAGCACTAATTACACCGCAGAAGTTTCACTCCTCCACTCTGTGCTCACTGGGCGTTACACCTTATTGACCTCCTTGTACCCCACTTCCATTGTAAGTCACATAATTATCCCAGTGAGAGATTTCCTATTTTCAATTCAGTTTATTTTATATAGCTGAAATATCCCAAATTACCAATTTGCCTCCGAGGTCTTTACGATCCGTACACATGCCTTGTTCATATAAAGACTGCTTTAAATGCTGGAGGTTTTACTGTGGGGCCAGATGACTGAAAAAGTCAATTGTTAAAAAACTATCCTTCATTTGAAGTCGAAAGGGTAAAAAAAAAAAAAAAAGCATCACAGCGACAGTGCGTCCTGTCGGAAAAGTTAACATTTACAGCCACTTGTCAATTAAATGCAGTATACAAATTCGTTAACTGATTTTATGCAAGAAAAATCAAATTCATTGTCAATATAGAGATCACATAACGCGAAACCAAAAAAATATGGGAATCATGTACAAAATAAACTTACATTGAGATTGTCCAAATAGGTGCAGCCCAACAGATGAGCTAGTGGCAGCAAGGCTGGACAGTTGGGTGTGTTGGGCTATTTCAGGCTTTATTAGTCAGTACAAGCCCTGGAATGTCTCACCACGACACCCTCGTGCTCCGGGACAACTCTGGGCTCAAATGATGTGAGAACGGTGTTGTCTGAAATGACATGAGTCATCGCCATTGAAGAGCCGGCGGGCCATTCTGTGATGTCCTCTCTGCAGGACTGCCAGGGAGAATCTCTAAATGCCTTAATGCGTCTACATCAGGGCTATTCAACTTCAGTAGCAAGTGGGCCGAATAAGAAAATCACGGGGGGTGTGAGGGCCGCACAGAATATTGATCAAATAATGGCTCAAAATTAAAAACAGTAATGTATATTTCCACAGGTAAACAGTCACACACGAAAATGCGTCGGTATTGTGTGGCAAAAGTGTTGCGAACAAGCATCACTATAAACATAAACAAGTGTAAATATCCGCTCAAGGCAACCAGTTGTTTCAGATCCCAAACCAAACTGTTCCCATGAAAACATAAGAAATGTGACTTAATGGATCAATATATAAATTACTTGGAAAGACACTAATATCTGGTGGCGCAGCGCACAGACTGCATGTCTTTGAGTGCAGACTCCTTTTGCGTGAAAGGGATCGAAACCAGGTCGGGCGATCTTTTTATTTTTTCGAAAATGTATTTCTTCCTCCGTGGCTGTGATGCTCTGCTCACTTATACAATCGTAACCGCCGACATGGATATGAACGGTGGCTTGAAGATCTCCAGCAATATGTTTGTGAATGTGTGACAAATCTGGTGCGCGAGACAGAGCCCCGCTGCAGATGTTAAGTAAGTAAGTAAGTAAGTAATTTATTTTCCATAAGTACATACATAACGTGTACATACTGGCAGACATTAACAGAAAAAAAAATGTACGAATGGAGGACCGTCCAAAGACCGAGGTCTGTAGGCTCCTCTGAGATGAGGAGTTGGACGGCCCCTCCCCTAACCCTTTCACCCCCCCCCCCCCTACCAACTACTACTACAGGCACACAGACAGTACACACACATATGGATGAAAACATAAAATGTCGTACAAGCAACAACAACATAAAACCAGAATAGGAAAAAGAAAAGAAAACCAAAAGAAACAGTCATAGTAAAAATATTAATAAAAGACAAATGTGAACTACTGATAACTTAGAAAAAATAACTAAAAATAATATCACGAACATCAAATTATGGATATACATTTTATTTTAAATATTTTTCCTCTATTGTACTGTGCCGCCAGGCTGTATATCAATATTAAAAACTTTCAAAAAGAAGTGAGATGGCGTTTAAGGCGAGAACCAAATGCCTTGGTGCTGGATGCCGATTTGACCTCGTCCGGAATTTGTCTCCAGAGCTTTGGACCTCTACAGATGAAGCTTTTAAATACAATGTTGACTGTATGATTATGTATGTGTATGCCACCACGCAGCCGCGTGTTGTGGTCGTAGACATTTGTGTTCCTTGTGAACATACGTAACAGATTATGTGGCAGATTATTATTCATAAATCTGTACATAAAAATTCCTGTCACGCGCAGGGAAACCAGTAGGGGTGTAACAACGGCAACCAACACGGGTGCGTAACATAAAGATGTAACCATACAGGTTTGGTTGAGGCAACAGTGAAACTCAATGGCTCTGGGTTAAATGTCTCAATGTATAAAAGAGGCGTGTCCATCAGTTTTATTTTTTCTTACCAAGCTATACTGATTTGCAGGCAGTCTTGCGGGCCGTAGTTAAACTCAAACGGGCCGTATCCGGCCCGCGGGCCGCTAGTTGAATAGGCCTGGTCTACATATTCGACAGAACATTCCTGAAAACCAAAAGAATCCCCTTTTCATTGTCTATGTACTGTATTGCATCGCCACCTTAAATCATGGGAGGGGAAACACTGAGCCAGTAAACATCTTTGTATCCCACATTGTTTACACCATCTTAACTTGTTTGAGTCCAGTTTTGAGTTTGATTATCTTTTTTCTGCTTTGAAAACGCAATAAAGGTTTCTATCAGCCCTATTGATAAACATTTTCATAGCTGCAGGTCAAATAGAAACTAATGGACGTCTTTGCAGAGCCAAATGAGAATGACTTTCATCTATTTACAAAGGTCAATTTGTTAAATGATGCTTTTCTTTTCAGTTTTTCTTACGAACAATGCAACATTTTTTTTATTTGATCACAGCAAGGGCCCAATTGAGAATTCCTTTGACCTTTTTTTATTGGGATATTTTCTTCAGACCCTGATCAACGGTCTTTATTTGCTGATATTTATACTTTATATTTTCTTTATAGATAACACAAGGGATTTACTAAAAGCTACTGTGTGCTATGATAAAGAATGGGGGCTTTATTCTCAGTTGATCCAGAAATAAGATGCAGGGTCGCAAAAGCAGAAATAGACCTCGTTTCAGCTTGATTATATGGGTGAGAGAGAGTTGTACCACTCTCTCCTCTCACAGCCTTCTCTATTCACATCTGATTTCAACCACTCAGATTGTACACTCCTCTTGTATACAAATTACAATTACCCCCAGAAAACATCTGCTCCTCCTCTTCCAGAAATATGAGTTGCGTGCTACATTTTCTAATTTCGTCCTTTCATGAGCGAAAGAACCTGCTCCTTCACTGAGCTCCAGCGTCACTACCACCTGGAAAAACCTGTGTTAATTAAGTTGGGCCCTGAGGAGGCCTGAGTAACAGACGAGACACCTCGGTAGCTTAGAAGAAAAACACATGTAGGAGAGAGTGGCAGATTGCTTTCTGTCTGCGTGACAGAGATTCTCGAATAAACCAATGGTTGTCCAGTGGAGTTTTATCTGGGCTCGTCTAGTTCCACTAGACTTTAACAGGCTTTCTCAGATCTTCTCTTCTCCCTCTTACCATCTTAATTAACCTCATGAGTTGAGCTGGCTAGGGGAGAAAAAAGCGTCCGAAAGCTGACGAGTTTGTCGAAGCCGAACTGTACCGGCATTATCGGCTGAAGGGTGGAGATTGGGATCACTGGACTAGAAGCCTCTTTAGAACCTGGTGTGTGCTGTGGAGACTGGCATCGATTTAGAGGAGAGGAAGAAGAAGAGGAGGAAGAGGAGGCTGCAGACAGAGATTAGTGAAGCTTGATGTTCTTTGCTTGTGGGGATGCTTCCAACCACTGCTATGCCAGGTGATTGCTTCTATACAGACAGAGGACTACAATATATTAATATCCAAATCCCTGTCGGGCAGTGTCTCATCCCATTCATTCTCTGCTCTCTTTCCTTTGTAAATGCATGCTTTATGTAGCCTTAGTGCGGCAGTATTCATGCGGTTTTGATGTCGCCCAAGCCGCGGGTACATCAAAGGCGAGCGTTGTACACCTTTAATGTTAAAAGCATGCAAATCACCAAAGCTTGAGCTTGTTGTTCTGGTACATTTGTATCTTAATCCATGTGTGCCAGTTGATTTAATGCCAGTCCTTGGCACGTTCGTTGCTCTTACATTTACTCTTGTTTTTTCTTCCTGGCAGCCGCCGCTCACCCACAGACTCCAACCTCCCTGAATGTTTCTAATAGAAATATATTATTTACAGTTTGACAAGCCAATTTACTGCAACAGTTTACTGCTTTGATGTCGGAGATGAACAATTAAATAAACAAACAATAACGGGCCTTCATTTCAAAACACATTTAATTGATGAGGGCCCGGTTCCATCCCTGTGCAGGATGGGCTCTGGTTTCTCATGTTGCCAGGTCCACCTGTGCCTTTCCTGTGATGACCAGTCAAAATGTCTGACTGTGTTAGAGGTCTGTTTGTGTGCATGAAGCAATGCTACATCGACAAATGTATTATTCAGTCAATGCCGACAGCACTACTAATATTTAAGTTAGAACTATTCACCATTGTGTTTCTCTATTAAACAATACTTTTGTAATTATTGAAAAGTCAATAAACTGGAGGGGAAGGAAGCAGACTGTGAAGCAGTCGGCCGTTGACGATAGTGTTTTATAAGATTAAAGCAAATATTACAGCATGGTAAAACATGTGTTATCTGGTTTAATAATTACAAAAGTAAAACAGAAAGACAGCTTTAGAAAATGGATCACTCATAATGTTTCATCACTCCAACATTCGTGAGTTGCTCTTGACTTCTATTGTTAAACATAATAGAAACAGTGGTTGTACCTGATTTTAACTTACCTGAAGAATGTCATAGTTAGTTTATCAATGCACATTTTGGTGAATGTTTTGTTGATTATATTAAAGACAGACAACCGAATATATCCCAGTGTTTTCATGTCTCCGGGTAAACGTCCAAGGCATCTTTAGTATTGTAGGACATCCGATGTCATTGGGGTTCTTTCACAAAGTTTATTGCTTTTTTACCAATTTTACTGTTTTTATACATTTTAATCTCTTACAGCATCATGTTAAATCAGGGTTTGTTCAGCCATGGAAAAGCTTGACAAGTCTTGGAATTTTAAAATGGTTATTTCCAGGCCTGGAAAAGTCCATTCCCAAAGGTTTTGGAAAAGTCATGGAAATGTTGTTATATTCATATATTCATTTACACGGTATATACTTTATGCTTTGGAATTCTCATTGTTTGTTTAAATACTAAATGTTCTCACTTTTGCATGTATATACACGAGATTTGACAAAATGTTTGATCATGGAATTTTGGTTTAAAGTCCTGGAAAAATCCATCAGTCAAAATGTGTATAAACCCTGTAAATGTAAAACATGACATCTGACACTGACGTTTGTACAACCGTCTCTGAAGAGGTGATCCAATGAAATTAGCATTTAACTATAATCTATCACATGTTATTGTATCGGTATATACCTCATATATCTTTGTAGTGTCATCTCTTGAGGCCTTTATCTCTCAGCCCCTGGTTGTTCATCAAAGTACAGAGGTGTATTACTGATGCCGTAAAGAACCATTTTTCAGTGTGATTGCCTGTGGGCCTTCTGGGAAAGGTAGTGTGTGTTGGTAAGGGTCCATCTGGCCAAGTTGTGCTAGAATAGAAAGAACACTTAATGAAATCAGAGTGCATCATGGGTCAGGTGCGTGAGGAAAGTTGCCTTCCAGAGACACAGACATCATCGATAGACATTTATGATTGTTCTGCACACGTTGACAACTTGAATCTCTCACGACATGTAAATATGTCGAACATCTTGACAAATTGCTAAAGGGATAATAATAAAGATCGGGGTGATGATTGGATTATTTGAAGGATGGCCTTGTGCCTCATGAGTACACGCAGTACCTCGCGCTGCCTTTTCGTTGACATCTCATCAGAGCCGTGTCAAGTCCCCGCGGACAATGTTAGGGAGATTTTTTTTCCTGCCGTGATTGTATGGTTTACCTTGATTGAAGTACAAGGGGCAGACACTCCTAGCTGCCCCCGGCTCTCATCAAGAGCACCGGTATGACCGACGGGTTAATTGTGGTGCCAGAGCAGTAAAGGATCAAAATGCTTTATGGAGCTCCAAAAATAGCAGTTATTCAACCATTTTTAGGCTTCAACAAAGGCTAACATTTTGGTTTCAGTGAGAGATACGTCTGCAAGGAGAGGACACATTTAATCACTTTCCTGAATAAAAGTTCTGCTGCATGATTTTAAAATATGGTTTTTTCCAATCGTGTGCTTCCTCGAATGCCAAGAAGTCATTTCCTTTTTATCTCGCGGTCGTCCTCATGTTTTTTTGACACACCTCCACCGGATCAGTGCTTCCTTCAAAGACTCCCAGTGGTTCCAGCACATCAAATATTGGTTAATAACCCTCAGGAATCTGGTTTAGGCATCGGTTGTATATTCATATCTCCGCGGTAAAAAGGCACATGAATACGGTTCGGAGGTTGCCGGAGTCTGTAGACGTTCTACTCTCGTGTTCTTCTACGAGATCGTACGTGATTCACACATTGAGCCGAGAGCTTGGGGGTGATGTGTGACGTTGGTGTCGAGCTCCGTCCCTCCAATGTAATTTGTGGAGTCGTGTGTCCGTCAATATTTTGTGGGAAACTAACCAATGAACACTTAGGAAATCACTAAAGACCCGCCCACCTTTGGAAAAAAAAAGCTGCCATTTTCAGTCAGTAAATAGTTTGTTTTTGTATCTATACCTATAGGACATATTCTGTTCTTGAAAAACAGACTAAAATATATAGTACATATTTAGTTTGATCACAAAAACGGTTGTTATGTTAATTTTTTAATTTGCATACATCCCATGATGCTTGATGTGTAGTACAAATTCATTTCTCAGTCCCATTGTATCTCAATCCCTCACACATAGTGAAAAACAACACTTTTACACAAAAGACAAAATTACAACATTTGGTTTTAGACATTTATTACACGTATCTACTATTTTATTCATATATACCACTACTGTGAACCTAAGGCTTTGTTAAACCAATTTCCATCACCACCACAGTTTGTCAACATTAATAATGGTATGTTTCCACAAGAGATTTGAATAATTGTAATAAATAGAATTTGTTTTAGCTTTCGAGCCAAATGACTTCTTTACACTGCAGCCTAAAGACAATGGTGCTTCTTTTTATAGATAGCTGAGATTGTTCTGCCATTTGTGTATGTTTAACACACGGTGTGTTTAAAATGCAAGTGCCAGAAGGTTAAAACAACACCCCGCAGTCACAGCCAGACCTCTATACCAGATATCCTGACATCTACCATCCCCCCTGCAGTGAACCGCTAACACCTAAAACAATTAATGTCAACCTTTCTCTATTCCGAGCTTTCAGCCAACCCGATGAGCATCTGTTTACCATTTCGCTTTCACAAACCATGTCACGACAAGTCGAGTGGCCTCGTCAGCTGGCATTGCAGGATGTTGTCCCTCAAGAGCCTCCCACCTCCCACACAAGGACATGACCAGATTTCTTAGTTGGAATTCATGAGCGAGGTTGTGTCACCTCGAACATCGTCAAAGGACCAGCTGTCAAAGTGTTTATAAGTCTTCTCCTCTTGATTATTTTTCTTTGTGAGCTAAATGGTTGTATACACATACAAACAAACCCGTCGCTCTCATGAATTATAATCCCGACTCAAGCCTTCAGATATCTCTAATGACGTCTGTGTGAATTAATTTATCCTAGCCAAGCAGAACATTACATGCTTGGAATTTTTAACTACTTTTTTTAATCCTCTTTCCCTCTTCATAATTTAAAGTGATGTTCGATGAGTGTTCAGTTTATAGGGGCTTTTTAGTTTTTACATTTTTATTTTATTTAAACCTTTATTTAACCAGGTGAAGCCCATTGAGATAAAAAAATCTCTTTTTCGAGGGTGACCTGGATAAGACAGGCAACAACATAAGAAACACAGTTTAACAAAAAACACAGAACAAGACGAGTTAAAAGAAACTAAAAGTTAAAGAGACAAGTAATATAACAGACTTAATTGAAGAAACATCGACATTTCTGGGAACCTGTCTTCATTTCTTGACAAGCTTTAAGATAAGTTAAGATATTCCTTTATTAGTGCCACAGTGGGGGCATTTCAGGATCACAGCAGCGGGTGCACATTTGAGCATTAATAAAAATAAAAGATAAAAATAAAACACATTACAAAATACTAAAATACTAAATATACAGAGAAAACAAAATATATACACAACAGTGACCAAAGTAAATTTCCAGCAGGTTAAAGTGTCCAGGAAAATAAAGTTTAAGTTTAATAATAAGTTTAACAACTTTATGTTTAATAACTTTAAGTGACTTTAAAGTCATTATGTTGTTCACTAAAGGTTTTTATTTAAATCTACGTTCTTATTACAGTAGCTTATACATCTGTATATCTCTGGTTTCAATATTAGATGTAAGGACACGCTATGTATACATATGTAAACCCATTACATCTGCAATAAGTTCATATTGGCCAATCTATTGTCCCTGCTCCAATCTGCATACTGCATGTGTTATGTTTGGACATGAGTGTTATGACACTATTCTTTCGTGCTGCTGTATTCATAAGACCCCAGACAGCCATTCAGATGGAGCTGACTGAGCTGCATTTATCTGCTTACGTATGTGCTGCTTCATAAAGCTCCTATAAGCTTTAAGTCCTAGTGTTTACGTTTCATCCCAGCGGTGTTTCTTAAAGTTTCTCTTTTACTCTTCTGGAAGCTCCCCAGGCCAAACAACAGAAATGCATTATTTAACTGGATCAAAAACTCTGCATGCAAAGATAATTGTGAATAATACAGTTAAAGTACCCATGGGTGAACGAACACAGCATTTGACGCCTTCAGTTTTTCCATCGGGCATTTCAGACCATTCAATGAAGGTCATGTTTTATAAAGACACTGCACAGAGGTGAGAGAAGGCCGCCTCATCACATTGACCCCAATGATTAATCTCCCCTTCCCCTGATGCTTGTGAATTGGATTTGGGCGTGTGCTGCAGCTTGTGTTGTAAGTGGAGACACAAGGTGACCCGTTGTAGATCAAACTGCTGAACAACGGCTCGGGGGACCGGGTAGCGCCCGCCTGAATGGACAGCATTTTTCTCCATTTAGCCCCCCATCTCACACCTGTTGTGTAGGGCGGTCGTCCACATGGATGCTCACGGCTCTGCCAGGGATGGAGCCGTGTTTCTCGGCTCGCGCCGCTCGTGTCATTAACAACAGGAGTCCACAGAGGCATGCCGCTGCATACCGCTACCCCGCTGGCTTGAAAGGACATCAAAAGGAGCCGTGAAATGACAATCAGAGCATCGATATAGCGGCAAACAACTATTTCCAACTGAGCCGAGAGTGAAATCTCCTCTTTCAGCTGTGCGTGTGGTTATTCACGCGTCTTCTTGCTTTTCTTTACATATCTGCACACCTGCATGTTAATGCATATTTGTGGAGGTGAATGTATCCAATCGATTATTTTTGGTTTATTTCTCCCCCACTAGAGAAGGAAAACAAAATCCGGTATTAAAACAATCTCCGGTGCTGAATCAATGAAGAATTGAGAATGAAAACTATGTGATAACATCGGACATTATAGGTTCTTTTGTTGGTGCTTTTCAAAGTTTTGGCGTAATTTATTATCCTCACGACACACACTCATGGAGCAAAGCCAGTGGGGATGTAATTTAATGACATTTAGTTATTTTTAAAATATAAATTCACTCTTAATCCTCTTCTGAATTCTTTATTTTTGGGGGGGGAATATATATTTTTTATAATTATTGAAAATCAAAAAAAAGAAATCAATAAGAGTTTCAATAAAGAATCAAACAGGAAACTAAATAATTCAACTGTTTAATTGTACTACCTCCCAATAATTTACTGTTCTGTTACGAGCTCAGACACTTAGGAAGTAGGACCCAATTGCACGACCCGGGAGACAGAGATAAAGTATTTATTTTTCGGTTCTGCAGTGAACAAAATGAAAGCGCTCACGTAGTGAGGGATCAAAAACTTTTCAAGAGCCCAACATAACCCGACCTGATCATGGCAAAAGACCAGACGAACTGACAAGGAACACTGGGAGACAGGGGAATTTAAGCACATGGTAACAAGACACAGGTGGGACCAATCAGGGCTGACACTGATGAGCATAGGAGACAGGTGTGATGACAGGTGAAAACAATCAGGAAGCCTGGAATGAGAGAAAGCGAACATAAATGACATGAACCTCTCTAGCATATCTGTCGGTGCACAACAGTACCCCCTCTGGCCAACTCCTGATGGCCCAGGCTGATTGTAAAAGTCGGATAAGAGTCTTGTCCACGATAAATGTATCCAGCTTCTAGCCTCAGGACCGTAACCCTTCCAGTCTACCTATTACGGACCTCCAGTAGCTTACGGACCTTGTAAACGCACCCCTTCAAAGAACTGGGGCGGTGGAGGGGCTTGAGGCGGGAACAAGTGTGCTCACACACCCGGCTTGATTCTACTAACGTGAAGTTGGTGCACTCTCAAGGTCCTGGGAGTTGCAAGCGTGCCGGCCGCGGTTGATGACTCTGGACACTGGAAACGGACCCACAAATCTGAGCCAGTTTCTTTGAGGCGACATGGTGGCCTGGACTGTAGGAGGAGCGACCCCAAACAGCCTTCATCCGAGCTGAACTGGAGAAGAGACTGGCGACACCAGCCCAAACTCTGCGACAACGTTGATCATGGCATGTGCCGATGGTACCATCACCTCTTCCTCGTTGTTAGGGAAAAGTGGAGGCTGGATAGCATTGACACAATGGAATGGAGAGAGACCTGTGGCCAGAGGAAGGGTATTGTGGGCAACCTCGACCCATGTGAGGTGGTCACCCAGGTGGTCTGGTTCGGGAGACGAGACAACGAGCGTAGTCTCTAGTTCTTGGTTCAGGCGCGACTGTCCATTTGACTGAGGGTGATATCCTGATGACAGGCTGACGGTGGCACCTATGAGTCGACAAAACTCTTTCCAGAAGGCGGAAATGAATTGTGGAGAAACAATGTCATTAGGGAATCCATGGATCCTGAATGATTCATCATGACCTCTGCGGTGACTTTGGCAGAGGGAAGCTTGGTCAATGGGATGAAGTGAGCCATCTTTGAAAATCGATCAACCACTGTTAGAACCGTAGTCTTGCCTCTGGATGAGGGAAATCCTGTCACAAAATCCATCGAGCAAGCCCATCTTAACTTGAGATGAGGTCTTATTACACGACACACCGGGAAAAGCCCACATACTCTGCCACATTTGTCTTCATGGATGGCCACCAGAAACGTTGTTGAATCCTGAACATTGTTCCCGGATGGCACGAAAGCACAGATGAGTGAGCCCAGTGGATGACCTTGGAGTGAAGAGCCTCAGGAACAAACAGCAGATTGTTGGGACACTCGATTCATGGCATTTGCCTCTTTATGGAAGGATGGTCTTAGTGGTTCGGGATCGTAAAAGACGAGACAAAGCATCGGGTTTTTGATTCTGAGACCCGTTGAATCTACTAAAGAAAAGTGTCCACCTGGCCTGACGGGAGTTGAGACGCTTAGCCTTTCTTATATATTCTAGATTCTTGTGATCTGTCCAGACTAAAAACGGTTGCTCTGCACCCTCTAGCCAGTGTCTCCATTCCTCGAGGGCAGCTTTTACAGCTAACAATTCCTTGTTTCCCACGTCAACTTCCGCGACAGGTAAGCACATGGATGCATCTTGTTGTCTTCTGCAGAACGTTGAGACAGTACTCCTCCAATTCCCTCATTGGAAGCATCCACCTCGACCATAAACTGGCGCTGGGGATCTGGAATGGTGAGTATGGGAGCTGATGTGAATCTATCTCTGAGAAGTTTGAAAGCAAGATCCACCTGGGGGGTCCACTTGAAGGGAACCTTAGGAGAAGTCAGAACATGCAGAGGAGCAGCAACAGAACTGAAATTCCTAATAAACTTCCTATAGAAGTTAGCAAATCCTAGGAACTGCTGAACCTTTTTCCTGGTGTCTGGTGTGGGCCACTGGGATACTGCACTGACTTTCGCAGGATCCATTTGGATATGATTAGGTGAGACTATGTATCCTAAGAAAGACACCTCTTCTGTGTGGAACTCGCACTCCTCTGCCTTGACATATAGCTGATTATCCAGTAGTTTCTGCAAAACTTGGCGGACATGGTTAACATGAGATTTAGCGTCTGGGAAGAAAATCAGTATGTCATCCAGATACACAAACACTGAAATATTCAAGAATTCCAAAACCTCATTCACAAAAGCTTGAAAACAGGCATTGCACAGTCCAAAAGGCATTACCAAGTACTCATAGTGACCATTCTGAGTGTTGAATCCAGTCTTCCACTCATCCCCTTGTTTTATTCTAACCAAGTGATATGCATTTCTTAAATCCAACTTGGTGAATATCTTGGCCGCTTGAAGCAGTTCAAAAGCAGATGACATGAGTGGCAGAGGATAGCGGTTCTTCACCGTAATGTCATTTAGTGGACTGTAGTCTATGCAAGGTCTCAGAGACCCGTCTTTCTTTCCCACAAAGAATCCCGCCCGGCTGGAGACGATGAAGGACGGATAATCCCTGATTTGAGTGAAGAGGAGATGTATTCATCCATTGCTGTTCTCTCAGGTCTCAAGTCTCCCTTGGGAATGGGGGCTCCGTAAGAGATCAATGGGACAGTCAAAATCTCGGTGAGGAGGTAGCGACAAGGCTTTAGACTTGTTAAACGCTTCTTTAAATCATGGTAACAGGAAGGTACCTTGTGTAGATCAGGATAGTCAGGGTGATCTATAATGATCCTACTAGAGTCTGTTGGTGCATTAACAGGTTGCGAAGTTTCCCAGTCTATAACTTTCCTGAAGGCCAGTCTATGTGAGGATTGTGGATCTTCAAAATAATCGGGTGCTGAGTCGACTCAAAATATGAAATTGCATGCTCGGTATGGTCCTTATTTATAGTAATCCGTATGGGCTCAGTGCAATGGGTAACTGTAAACAACAAGCGGCCGCTAAGGCACTGGCACTAACAGGATGAGATAGCGGGACAGTTTTATTTTTAGCTGTTTGACTAGGCCCCAGTCTATAAGGCTTTCACAGCAGCCCTGAGTCTATTAACACACCCTGGTCAATGGTCTGATTGTTAATACAAATGTCTACCTGAGTAACAGGTCGAGGAGGGAAGTCTGCGGAAACTTGCTCACCAGGTTGATGACCCGCTGGCCGCAGTAGAAACAGCAACCCTCCGTAGAGGCGCTGCCTCTCCTCCAGAGAAAGCCTGGTTCTTCCAAGCTGCATGGGTTCACCGGAGTCATTCGAAGTGTAGTCCTCTGATGGTCCGAAATCCTCCGCTGGCGGCGCTCCTCCTCGAGGCGAATTCTGGAATGGGAAAAAACATCGGTCGGCGCCGACGCCTCTCTCTCTTTCGGTTATCGATCCGGATGGCCACAGCGATGAGGATTCAGATCCCCCGGGTGTCTCAGTGGAGCCAGCTGGTCCTCGGTCGAAAGAAGTCCTCCTGTCATGAAGGACGAAAGGCGGAACATTCCATCCGCTGTCCGCTGCTGCTGGATGGCATAATCATCCACCTGACGGTTGAGCTGACGTATTTGAAACAGTCTTCTGCTGGCCTCCGTAGCAGGCGATGAGTGGTCAAAATGCGCCTCATAGTCTCTATGAAATCGCTGCAGCTCTTCCCACTTTACCATGCTCAGATAAAAAGCTGCTGGGTTGTGTTGAAAATGCAGATCACACTGTACCAGAAAGGCTCTGCACCAATTAAGAGTCTCCGGAAAATCTCTCCGGAAGAGCCAGCCGAGCGGGAGGAAACAGCCTGACCTGGGTCGTCAGCTGGAGTATTGACAGGCAAATTCTCAGCTGTGGATGACCTCACCAGAGGAGCAGTCTGTTGATGAGTGAAAAATTATTCATTTGGGCAACCAGTTGTTGCATCTGTGTAGATAATTCTTCCTGAACCCCGCCCTGGCGCCTCTCAGCTCTTGTATTTCCGGCTGACTTTGTCCAGTTTTTCCTCGTGATGAAAAAGAAGTAGGACCCAATTGCACGGAGACAGAGATAAAGTATTTGTAAGTACTTTATTTTTCGGTTCTGCAGTGAACAAATGAAAGCGCACACGTGTGAGGGATCAAAAACTTTTCAAGAGCACAACATAACCCGACATGATCATGGCAAAGACCAGACGAACTGACAAGGAACACTGGGTAACAAGACACAGGTGGGACCAATCAGGGGCGGGGCTGACACTGATGAGCATAGGAGACAGGTGTGATGACAGGTGAAAACAATCAGGAAGCCTGGAATGAGAGAAAGCGAACATAAATGACATGAACCTCTCTAGCATATCTGTCGGTGCACAACATGTTCTCTCTTCCAAATTATCACGCCATGTAATTGTCGAATATAAATTGCACACGTTAAGATCCTACTCAACCCGGGGAATATGCACAGTCATTAAATTGTTTTGTAAGAGTGGCATTTAAGAACATAATGGCCCCCATTGAGGATAAATAGAACGGATTAATATGTATTCCACCCAATCACACTTCAGGATCTTCTCTTACCAATGATTTGCATTTGGAGTGGCAAAAAACAAAATAAGCAAGAAATGCAGTATGCACAAGTAGGTGATGGGGAATAATCATCATTTTCCTGCTCCAAACGTGTCATTATATCGGGTTTAAAAAAATCCATTGTTTCAAGCAAAGAATCTAATTGGTTGTTGAGGTGTGTTTGTTGAGCCATGTTCAGTGTCTCCAGACCTTCACGAGTCCATCAACAAATGGCACAAAAAGAATGAGAAGAAAAATTAAAGCGATGAACGGGTCCTCGCCCATCTGCGCCGGTGGTACTATGATTGATATATAGTAGGTGATATCGCTTCAATCATGATCGACGGAGAGTTTGGTATGAATCGGACCCAGCGTGTAGGAGAACTGGCCAATTATGTGGTTTTCACTCAATTCAAAATGGCGGAAAGTCTAAGTAGGCGGAGCTTAGGGATCCGAGAGGCTTTTTTGTAGAGTACGTGGAGATGTACATGTGAGAACAATGTCAAGTCAATGGGACATTCTAGGTGTAACTGACTAACAAAGCGAATTGTTGCGCAATAAAGATAAATGTGACAAATGGGTGCTCTGCTAGTTTATTTGAAGGCGTCCTTCTACTTTCGACTAGGAGGCGTCATGAAATACAACTAAATATGTATTGGTCATTCTAAACTGACGTTTCTACACAGTGGATACACAGGAAATGCAGCGTGGTTCAAAAGGTCAATATATAGCTGTCTGCTCTTGTACAAGTGTAGATGGAAATGTCAGTTTTTTTGGATTTATGAATCTTATAATTTGTTACAGTATTGTAAGCGATGTGGGTGTATGAGCAGGAATAAATCAGTCCAAGACGTTCGACTCATAACTTTAGTTCAACTCCACTTCCAACTGTACCGCCAAGTTCCCTACTTCTCTTCTTCTTCTGCTCTTACCCTCACACCTCCAGACGCCTGAGCAGCGCCGACTAGTGGTCATAACTAACACATGTAATATGTTTACATAACGCAATTTCACGCTTACAGTATGATTGGTACTGACTGGTCTTAGTTTTGGTGAATTAGCTGAGCCTGATGGGATGTATTTTGCAGTTAGCTTACACACACACACACACACACACACACACACACACACACACACACACACACACACACACACACACACACACACACACACACACACACACACACACACACACACACACACACACACACACACACACACACACACACACACACACACACACAGAGAGTTAACGACTACCATGAAAGGGTGATTCATAGCAGTTTGTGTGGGTGAGCAACGTTAGGCGGTCCAAATTCAAGAGCTGCAGGGATGAAATTCTGGTTAAGAACATTTAAAAAAAAAATCTATTCAGGAATCACTTATTATAAAAAGGTCAAATCGAGGTCCTGACCCAATGCACATCATAATGACCAGTGGCGGTTCATCCATAGGGGGCGCTAGGGCGCCGCCCCTCTTAAAATTTGTAGATGAAAAAAACAAAGAAAAAAAACCAACATCCTGTCAAAAAACATTATATGCCAAATCATTTAAATAGTAAATATACCGTGTTGACGCGCTAAATGTGTGTGGGAGACCGTCAGCCTGTCAACAACCACATAAGTTAATGTGAAAAAATATAATATATCGCCATTATCACGGAGAGAAGCCCCTCCCCTTTTTTGAGGCGATCTAACGTGTGTGTACAGCATCGAGAAAATATTTCAGTCGTTTCGGTAAGGACGGCTTCTCATTGGCGGATGAAACGTGAATCTTGGGTCGCAAAAATGTGCGCTCGTTGGCCAATGACATCGTTTTATTATTTCACGTGATTGGACTATTCGGCAGATCAGAGACGTATCGTTCCCTCAGCCAGAGAGCTCCACGGAGCTACGGGAGCAGGTTGCTAACGGAGCTGTCAGCTGGTGCTCAGTGAGTAATGCACTGTTTAATTTCCCCTGTCTGTTGTTCCAAAGGGACTGAAACTCTCTGGACTACAACGGGGGGAGGGATCTAAAGAGCTGCAGACAAGTGTAAAGCACGAATCTTGCCGCAGTTATCTAGCTAAGAGCATGGAGTTAACTCGCTAACAGCCTGAAGCTAACCCTGTTTACAGTCAGCAGAAGGAGACCGAACTGGCATCGAAACACAACGAAGAAGTTCTGAAAAACAGACACATTCCCTCAAGAATAATGGAAACAGGCTGGTAACAGACATGATTGACTTTAACCAGAGAGTAAAGTGACCACTTTAAAGAGAGGAGGCTACTTGTCTTTACAGTAGTGGGTCTGCTCTGTCACCCAATGTAACATGTGCTGCATCTCTTTCTGACTCTATTCTGCTCTGAACCTCTTTTATTTTGTAAACCTCTGAAACTCAACCCAATGTTTCTTAAAGCTGCTCTGAACCTCTCATGCCCAAAGTTACAGTGTGTTGATAGTTGTTATTGGACAGTGTTGAGCACGGTGTGTTCTTGAAATAAAGCTTTGTTTTTTACAATATTCTACTCAAAACCTCTTTTCTTCTCTGATATTTAAACTGCGCCCCCCAAAAAATTTCACCAGCCGCCACTGATAATGACACGTCGCTATGGACCATGTGACCCGTTGAGTGGTATGGTATATGTTGTATTTCTTCATATGAGCCATAACAAGACTGTTTCCAAAGGCTTTCGCGCAAAGCGTGTGCATGTGTGTGTGTGTGTGTGTGTGCGTGTGTGTGCGTCCATCTGAGGACCTGAAGAATCTGAGGTGGGAACTGGAGTCAGTTAGCTTCCTTGTGCTCAAATGCAACATTCATTTATTTTTAAATATAGCAGAAAGGGTGGTCCTCACTTCCAATGTGAATTTACTCGGTCCCCAGTCCGATGCCCATACGTGTGTGTGTGTGTGAAATGGATCTTTCTAATCAACACTTTAACCCTGGCTTCTCCTGTCCGTGTGTTCTTAATCGAAGATACTGAATCTTATGTTAACCAATATTTTTCTTCACAATAATACAAACACAAATGTGTGTGTATCAGACACACACAGCGCTCGGCAGTCCAGGGCGTGTGCCTTGACCACGTGGGAGCATCGATCAATAGATTTCCACTGACTACACAGAGGAATGGCGTTTGCCTGCAGTGTGTAGATGGGGGGAGCGTGTTTGTCTGCAGACTCATTTTCCCGCCTGTCTGAGGCCTAAAAAGACATCGATGGCAATGGAGACGGCGCGAATGTGGTGAGAAGAACACAAATCCACACTGTCAAGTCAAGCGGAGTGACTTCACTAACACGTCCCACCAAGTGTGCTGCAGACGATAATTGAAATTTCTCCTTTCTTTACACCGAGCTGGTGACATTTATTTTCCCCTTCCGCCTCTGGAGATAGTCACCCTATCCTCCATGCCCTCCTATCTTCCATGCCCTCTTCATTTACCACTTTCTTTCCTTTCACCTGTCCCCCCCCCCCCCCTCCCATCAGGATGACAATGGCGCTCGGGGGTTTAGGATTCACGTGGCGTGAGCTCATAAGAGTAATTAGATGTTCTCTCGCTGTTGCTCTTCCCTTTTGAAATGGAGGCTATGGTTTATTGTCTCTTCTCCTCCCTTATCGTTTGACATTCTGACATCTGCATGAGCACAAAGAGAAATAAAATAAAAAGGGAGACAGAGAGAGATTTACATAATGAGAGAAATGGCGCGAGAGAGAGGGGACAATAGAGGGAGAGAGGGAACTGAACTCTGCAAAGGGAAACCCGTCATGACTAACACATTTTATAATAATCTATCTATGGACTGAGTGTCATGGTCTGGGTTTTTAGTGTTTTGTTTCCTGTTTTATTTTGAAGTCCTGGGCTGTGTCTACTCCCGGACACTTGAGCACTTCGAGCACTGACTTTCAGTGCTTAGGACGCCACACTGACAAAACCAGCAGAATTCAGTGCACTGAAAGTACCCGGATGGCGCACTGCAAACGGGCAAAAAATGTAGTGTAAAACAATGGACACTACTCACCCTAAACGGCCGCCATCTTGGCGACGTAGCGGAAGAGGAGGAGCCCTTTCGCCAGCTTTTCATTTTATTTCTAAAACAATGGCAGACGAGATGGCTACGGTAGCACAAGCGGTAGACCACGGAGGCTCCTGCTGCGATAGTGGAGGTATCGCAGTTTCCACATGGGGTGGAGAAAGGTAAACAAGGGACAAAAAGAGGGCAAGAAGTGCTTCATTTTGTCACTTTAAGTTTCGCGGGTATCGCAAGCAGATTTGCGTACGTCACTCCCGGCTTAATTTCGCGGGTGCCGTGAACAGATTTGCATCCGTCACTTCCGCCAAGTGGTGAACGTAAGTGTTCCATTTGATACAGCACTGATCAGCAACGCAGTGCACTATAGATGTCAGTGCACTGTATTGCAGTGTACTTCGTAAAGTGTCCGGTAGTAGACACAGCCATGGTCTCTAGTGTCCTTTTGTTTCCCTGCACTTCCTGTCCTTGTAATCGTCTGCCCTGTCCCCTGATTGGTCATTCCCTTCACCTGCCCTCATCCACTCTTCTGCCTCCTGTTTTGATTGCAAGCCGCGCCCTAATTGTTTCCACCCGTGTCTCGTTTAGTCTGTATTTAGACTTTGGCCGTTTATCTATACCAAGTACACCGAGTACAGACTTGTGTACGTTTACTTTGAATTGTCTGTGTGTGTGTGTGTGTGTGTATGTATGTGTATATACAGGACTGTCTCAGAAAATTAGAATATTGTGATAAAGTTCTTTATTTTCTGTAATGCAATTAAAAAAACAAAAATGTCATGCATTCTGGATTCATTACAAATCAACTGAAATATTGCAAGCCTTTTATTCTTTTAATATTGCTGATTATGGCTTACAGCTTAAGAAAACTCAAATATCCTATCTCTAAATATTAGAATATCATGAAAAAGTATACTAGTAGGGTATTAAACAAATCACTTGAATCGTCTAATTAACTCGAAACACATTTTCAAATGTTTGATTTTGTTTTGCTGTTATAAATCTTTTTTTTACTTGGTCTGAGGAAATATTCAAATTTTATGAGATAGGATTTTAGAGTTTTCTTAAGCTGTAAGCCATAATCAGCAATATTAAAAGAATAAAAGGCTTGCAATATTTCAGTTGATTTGTAATGAATCCAGAATGCATGACATTTTTGTTTTTTTAATTGCATTACAGAAAATAAAGAACTTTATCACAATATTCTAATTTTCTGAGACAGTCCTGTATATATTAGGGCTGTCAGTGTTAACGCGTTAATCTATGCGATTAATTTGGCCGCGATTAACGCACTAAAATAACGCAACTTTGTTTACTTCCGGTGTCGTTTAAGTTGTTGCACTCCTCTGAGTGTCAAGCCGCGGCAGTCCGCCTCCTTCCTCCCGTCTGCTCCTCGATATTCACAGAGAAGCAGAGGGCGACGTGTCGGTGACGCGGGGCGGAAGGTGCAGGTGACTTTTTTTTTGCTCCGCTCGATGCGCGCGCAGACGCGCCGGCATGGAGCTCTGCGGCCGCGAGACGGAGAGAGAAGAGTGACCGACACGTGGAGACAGAATGACATGCTGCTGTAGAGACGACCAACAACAGACGTTTAGTTTAATAAAAGAACAAAGACGTCTTTAAGGAAAGAACCGTACATTACTTCTGCTGTAATCTGGCGCTATAGAGAACATTACAAGGGGCGGGGCCTCACCCTGATAGAATGGTGGGGGGAACACTGGGATGTGTCACATGCAAAAGACTTTAAAAGGTGAATTTACATGTTTTTGTAAAATCGAGAAAATGAGCCCAGACTCCAGAGGGTTAACGTGACATATTGTCAGTTTACCAAGGCCACTTGTTCTGCTGCTGTTTATGTTAAAGATGACAGGACCAATGGGGTCTCTAATACACCTTTTCTTACTAATCTGGATGTTTCACTGAGGAAACAATTTATCATCCACGATATTAAATACCTCGCTGGCACTTTATAGGTAGGAGCCTCTTTGAAAACACAGCTATGTGTGAAGTTTTGTCTTTAAAAAAGAATACAATTTAACAAGCGTCTAAAATACACGCTGTCTGAAGGGATTACTCGTTCATTTAGAAGATTTAGTCTTTAGAAGAAAAAAAAACTTTTAGTCGCGATTAATGAATTTCAAAATGTGCGATTAATTAGTTAATTTTTTTTAATCGATTGACAGCCCTAATATATATATACACATGTGTAAATATATATGTGTATATATGTTTATATATGTGTGTATATATATATACATGTGTATATATAAAGGTGTATATGTATATATTTGTGTGTGTGTATATATGTGTGTGTATATGTATATATATGTGTATATGTATATATATGTGTGTGTATATGTATATATATATAGATGTGTGTGTATATGTTTATATTTGTGTGTGTGTATATATATGTGTGTATATATGAGCCTGTAATATATTTATATTTATATATATACTGTATATATATATACATATATATTACAGGCTCACCGCATTACTTTACATGGCACAATGCTTTCCTTCTTGCACTGGTTTCCAGTTATACACATATAATTGAAGATTTATTGTGTAAAAAAACCAAATACATACATATATATATATATATATGAGAGAGGGAGAGAGAATGTTGTTCTGTGCCAGGTGTTTATTGTACTTCCCGTGTGTTCCCCATCCTCATGTGAGTAACCACAAGTAACCATCCCACTGGTAAATCGGACCGTATGAAATAGATAGGAGCGTTTCAGTGTTTGTTTGTGTGCCTCTTCCTCTCAGTGTGATAACATCTCAGATATTGGTAGAAAAAACCCCAAACACACACAGATTACATACACAAACAAGAATAGCAAATCCTTCACTCGATCATCAAATGTAGTCCGATGTGTGCGTCGCGTCCTTGCCGGAGTGTTTTCTCGCCAACAAGACTTTACGCCGACTTCTACTCTCAAATAATGAAAATCCTTTATTGTTGCTGCATCACGTTTGGCAAACAGACAACCGAAGCGCAGCTTACGGCTCAAGGGGCTCCGATTACATTTGAAATCTTTCTGGCTTTGATAATATACGCTTTGATAGAACAACTGCAGTTATATAGGAAAACACACTTGATCGAAAGAGCTGGTTTTCACTGCACCAATAAGGCTCAATTAGCAGTTAATTATATTTAAAGGCATATGTTTAGATATTTAGACCAGTCAGTCTTATATTATTATTATATAAATTCACAAATATAGCTACACTCTAACCTTAACCTCAGTGATTCACGGCCTTAATGAAGTCTTTCTCGCATCAATAACATCTAACATTGAAAAAACACTTCAAAAACACTTTGTCCCTGTAATCAGTGGTGATGCGTCCATAGGGGGCGCTAGGGCGCCGCCCCTCTTAAAATTTTGAGATGAAAAAAAAAAGAAGAAAAAAATATAATATATCCTGTCAAAAAACATTGTATGCCAAATCATTTAAATAGCAAATATACCGTGTTGACGCGCTAAATGTGTGTGGGAGACCGTAAGCCTGTCAACAACCCATCCATCCATCCATTATCAATACCGCTTATCCTCATTAGGGTCGCTGGAGCCGATCCCAGCTGACATAGGGCGAAGGCAGGGGACACCCTGGACAGGCCGCCAGTCCATCGAGGGCACATATAGAGACAGACAACCATTCACGCTCACATTCACACCTATGGGCAATTTAGAGATCAATTAACCTGCAGCATGTCTTTGGACTGTGGGAGGAAGCCGGAGAACCCGGAGGGAACCCACGCTGCCACGGGGAGAACATGCAAACTCCACACAGAAGGACCGCCTCGACCGGGAATTGAACCCACGGCCCTCTTGCTGTGAGGCGACAGTGCTAGCCACTACACCCACTTAAGTTAAATGTGACATAAATAATATATCGCCACTCATCTTCACGGAGAGAAGCCGCTCCCCATTTTCGGGGCGCCGGCCAAACGTGTGTGTGCGGCAGCGAGCAAACATCTCACGGTCGTTTCAGCAAGGACGGCTTCTCATTGGCGGATGAAACGTGATTAATTTGGCATAAAAATTCAACCCCTGTACAGTTTTCATGAATAGGGTAATTATCTAGAGTTACGAAAACCGTAAACAAATAAAATATCCCCCCCTCTCCACCCGCCCCCACGCACTTTAAAGACGTTTATTTCTGCTCTAAAGTTCTTTAACATTGGCTCTAAGTGGATTGATTCCCTTTCGAAGTCATTTGAGGAACCGCAGTTTTGTGTCACTTCAACCCTCAGCCTGCGGAGCTTGTGAAGTTTTAATAGGAGTGAAATCTTCCATGAAATGTTTTTGTTCGATGGCGTTTGTGCCGACTCATTTTATCTTGTTTTTTTTTACGATGACATCTCCATGCGTCGAGAGTTGCTACTTTACCAAGAAGAATTAGGGGGTATTTATGGTGAGGTACCAATGTCTTCGCAGGACGTTGTGTTCTTGAGATGGAAAAACCCTGAATGACTGAATGATTCTTGGCTGAGCAGATGCTGCATCCTGCAGCTCTGGATGAACACCTGCTGGATCCTGTCACGGTGACCTTACTCCCCTTTGTCTCTCCATCCGTGCTCGCAATGGGGGACATGTAGCATCGCTCCGTGCATGGAGCACAATGCAACAGATTCTCTCAATATGAATTAGTTCTCAATGGCGTGTTGGCACGCTCCTAAATGATCAAATGTGATTTCTAAACACGTAATCGTTGTTATTCCAAACGCTGAATATTTTGTGTCCTGGTGCTGTTTTCATTGTTTTTTATTTTTATGGTTTAATGTCGCTTTGTGTAAATAAATTGCACGTTGAACAGAACACAAAAGGCACCCATGAAAAAAATTGAATGATAGTTACATTTAATCGTGCAGTTTTCCTACCGATTCCCACTTTCAATGAACTCAAAAGAAACCCGAAACCAAAATATCGGAATCTTTTGTGATGTGTTTGTTGCGAAAGAATTGATAAACGGTATTGTGCAGCCCGAGTGGCGTCCTGCAGCTTCTGGTCCCCTCGTTAATCCATCATGAACGCCCTTCTTTTGCCAGAAATATATGAATAAGAAATGCTTACATTTGTGATGGCGCTAAACAATCCATTAGCCGTCTCGGTGGCCTCGGTGCTCTGAGAGAGATTATCTTGTTTCTCTCACCTCCATCAAGCAGAGCAGTTATTCTTCAACCCCTCTTCCCTCCTTCCATCTCTCCGTGTCGCCGTATCAATCCCTTCTTACAACCCTCTTCTACTCACTCAATTATAAGATCTCAAAAAAATCAACGCATTACTTTCAAAGTTAGATTGAACCTATTTTCATGATCGATAAACCACATGCATGTTGTACATATAGATTAAAAGGTTGAACGTTTTTATTGAAATTTAAGCAGTTCACATCCAGTGAGTGAATAACCTGAAGGTACAAAGGTCAGCGGCAAACTGCCTGAGGTTAAATTTAGAAGTTTAGGTTACCAAAAAACTGAAAAATA
Source organism: Pseudoliparis swirei (assembly GCF_029220125.1). Lineage (NCBI taxonomy): Eukaryota > Metazoa > Chordata > Actinopteri > Perciformes > Liparidae > Pseudoliparis > Pseudoliparis swirei. The sequence continues at coordinate 25,001,762 of NC_079407.1, forward strand.
ATGCACATTTCAGAGTTATACAAAAAGCTTTTTCAAGGAAAAAGTAATAAAGGGTTAACGACGTGCAGCTGGAAGAACTTCCTGAACAATATTTGATTTCCATTGTAGAAAGAATGCTTACATCTGCAAAAGGTGTCCAACATTTAGATTACATCCTGTTAAACAAAACCATTACACAATTATTTGCATCCCTTTGTTCTATGCTTTAATTTCAGAGTACATTGAGAAATTAAACTGTGTACATTTCAATAAAAAACTGGAGAAACTGTTCTAAAACTTTTGACCGGTATGATACTGCCTTATTAATGAAGGCAAACTTAATCGTAGAAGGATCAAAAAGATTATAAGTGATAAAGAGAAAAAATGAGAGAGATGAAATTAGCATTTCGTGGACCGGCTGCCACTTCCAGCTCGTGGCTGCTGGTGGGGCTCGATGTGAACGTGGTGGGAGTGGGAGTGGCGGTGCCCCCCACCCCCCCAGGTAGCCCACTGATTAATCCTCATGCCGGAGCCGCTAATGGTTTATTTATTTGTAAATTACAGAGCCCTGGGAGAGCTGTGCACGATTGATAAAGAAACTCAAAGAGTGAGGTAGGAGGAGGGGGGGTTGGAAACTCTTCCTCCCACCTCAATGCCTCGTCCATGCAGACTTAAATGTCTGTGTGTGAGTGATGGGTTCTGTGAAATCTCCCATGCTTGGAAGAAGATCCATATATATATTATATATTATATATAAATATATATTATATATATATTGTATAATATCTATATATTATATAGATATTATACATAGTCCGACCGGACACGCTCACCTGGATGCTAAGATCAGATAAGATCAATACATTTCATTCATCTTATAGTTATAACCATACAACATGTTATCATCAGCAGACAGTAGTACTCACACAGTGATCATACTTATACTCCTATGTTTTCTGAATACATTCTTCAGAATATTCTTATTATCGATCATATCTCTCTGATGTATTCATTTAAAAACATAGACTTTCTTATTTACATGGGCAATAAACAAACATGACAACTCTACACGAGCCAGATGATGAATCGGGGGTGCATCAAAAGACATATTTTCATGTTGACATCAGTGACCATGTGACTGTGTTTACTGATGTGATGCTGCGCGGCTCTTCTCTGCCTCAGGCGGGAGTTTAGCAGCAGATGAGACTCCTGCTGTGAAGACATTGATATTTAAACATAGGGTGTCTCGCTCTAAACATAGGGGGTAGATTTAGCACCAACAAAAAAGGCAATTAGCTCATCTTTTCTTCATCTTTCATATTTTACCGCACACAGAAACGTGCATTTTAATGCTGAAGTTTGGGCGACGGTTTATTCAGACATCTGTGGCAGGATTCAGTTGAGACTCATTACGGCACGGGCGAAAACATACAGCGCAAATCCACAGCAGACGAGACGAGTCGTGATCGGCGTGCCGCGACGCGACGCTCTCTCAGGTGACGCGGAGCCGTTACAGTGTCAACATGAGCAGCTTGATGAGCTTTCTGGATTGCAGTCCTGTGTTAATGGTTCCAGTCAGTGCGTCGCCACCATGAGCCCGGCTCACATTATTCATTTTGTTCTCATTTCCTTTTTAATTGAAGTTCTGTTCTTCTTATTACTGAACTTTACGTAATCACGGTTTAAATCATTTTGGGCTGTGGAAAGGGCATAAAGGCCTCAATAAAGACCTGGGTGACGATGGTGGGATTTTTATTATTTTATAAAATGGATGTTTTGAAGATGGTTCTAGCATTCTGGCAGTAGAGATTTAATATAAGAGAGAATGGGGATTAATCTTGACATTACTGACCGGGCTCTTCTTAAATTTGCATATTTTCTATGTTCGTGGCCGGTCTGCAAAAAGTACATCCTGCAGGTCCAACGATGCCCTCTGAGTGATGGTGATTTTACTCTGAGCTGATTCTAAGCTTCCTTTGTGTATTGCACTTGAATGTTGTGTGTATTCAATTCAATTTTGTATAGCCCAAAATGAAGATTACACGGCTTTACAATCCGTACACATATGACTCTCCTGATCTTTGACCTCACGTCGGTGCAAGAAAAACTCCTAAAAAAAACTGAAAAGAATGTTCATGATGGGGAAAAAAGTGAAGAACCCTTCAGGAGAGCAACAGAGGAGGACCCCTCTCCAGGATGGACAGAACAATAGAAGTCATGTGACCAGAATGAAGCATTACAGAGTTACATGAACACATTCAATGAATATGACAGGATGAATAGCTCGTAGTATAGGTTGTTTTTTGATTTTTTTAAATGTTGCTATACTTTGCTAAAAAGGCTTTAATTTAGAATTAACAGACAATTTTCTCCAGATTTAGAAGATCAGTCAAGCTTTTTTTCTGTTTTTGTCTCTCTGCAGTCTTGTTTTCTTTTTCCAAACCCTTCATATTATAAAACGACCGTTGTATGGTTAAATGTTAATTTACAAAACCTCACACCAAATCTCTTTAATTCCCCTTCAACATAACGGCTTCTAGGGGAACCTGGTCGACAAGAATCATTGGAATACATCACACTCACACACTATGACATCACACTAATGTATGACATGACATCACACATTCAAATCCTGGAGCATTTTGCATATTTATTCAGTCGAGCATGACATTATGCAAAATGCATTCCACTTACATGTTACAAAATTATGACTGATGTGTTTAATCAATCACTAAAATAAAGGATGTACGACTCGTCGTGGCTGACGGTGATCGGCTTTTATTTAGGTCCAGTACAGAGAACACAATATGGATTCAAATTAATAAAAAGCTTTTATTTTGAAAGCTAGTTTGGTTAGAAATTGTTCAAAAAGCAAAAAAAAGAAGATCCAGAGTGACCGTCAGTGTTTTCTACAGCCTGGTCGACAAAAATCAATAAATATCTATTGTTTTTCAAAGGCATTAGAAGTCATAATCAGAGAAATACAAAATCAACTATCTGTACGTCACAGTGAACGTTTAATTATTTCAAACACCTCTCTTCTGGAAAGCAAACTTCTTTGTAGGCAGTAATGCCCAAAACTCCCTCGTTCCGGTTTGTTAATGAGAGTTCTTTGTCTTAAAAGGCGTAGTGGTGATGCTCAGTCAAGGCGTCGTAGCAGCAGGGGAATAAAGCAAAGTAAAGCTGTAGTTGGGGCAGCAGCAAATGCATTTAAACATTTAATATTTTTTAGATGAGCCTTTCTTTCAGGTGCATAATAGGTGTTTCCGTCCACAGCAGTATATCTCTGTGACCTTGGAGGAAACATATGGGTAAACACTTCTGAAGGGCTTTTAGGGGACCTATGGACATTCATAAGCACTGGCCTTCACTGGAACACATTCCTTCAACGTATTATACTGCATCTTTTTTAAATAACTTAATTAGCCACTGTTGTAATCGACTTATTTTCTTATATATCCGACACTTGGAACTGAAAACATCGTTGTTGCTTTAGCTAGCACACAGACAACGTCACTAAGCTGACAGAAGCCGATGTGGAGGGACCTTTGTTTCAATGTGTATTCAAACTTCTTGATTTAATACATTGACGCATTTAGTAGGTAGCTATTTTGTTACAATCAATCCAAAAAACTGGACAAATGACAATTTAACTACAACTGAAATGCTCCAGGACTGAACATTTTAACCTTATAAACCGTTATTATACTGTTGTTTGGACTGCATTAGTGTTGGCTTGGTGAAGCTGCTTAACTGGCTGCCAAGTGCAAATGTGCGATACACACTTTTAAATGCAACGCCTCAAGAACTGAAATCCCTTACCATAAAAAAAAAAAGTTCATTAACACGGCGAAAGAATACTCCTTAAATTATTAAAAAGGCAGTATAGCCGATTCAGAAGATGCAACTCTTCTCTGGAATGATTGGGCTCGGGGGAACCGTTGGGTACATGGCTAATAAAATACAACAATAATTCATAAGACATCTCACCGAGGCTTCTTTGAAGCTTCGGCGCTCCTCCTTCCATTCAGGCCACGAGGAAAGATTTATTACAAGAGATAAATCATATAAAGATGATATTTCAAATCATAGAGTAGCCAGTTATGACTTATGAGTAACGTCATTCATTCAAGCTATAAATGCACATTTATTTAACTTTATTTATTTATTTAAAACTAATTAAATTTTAAATGTTATGGTATGTGTGTGAAAATATCATTTTAACTTAAAGGTTAAGACGTGGCCTGGCCTACACATCCTATTCTTCAGACTTAAGGAAGTATCTTTGCTTGATAAAGATCCCTAAAACAATCACACCATTATTATGTTTATATGTTTTTCCAATGGAAATGATCGTATCGATGTAAAAAGACAAATCTCAGCATGTCCCAGCATTCAGGTGTGATTTTAAAACAATTGTTGAGCTATTTCCAACCCTTGACATGTCAATATTGACAGCAGTATTGATTTGTTAAAATCATTTCATTTAGTTTACAGCTCAAACACCTTTACAATCTGCAGTACCTTTTTAACCCTCGTGTTACCTTTACATTTACTAACATATTTTACCCTCGGGGTCAATTTGACCCCAGCAATTAAAACCTCCAGAGAATTATTAGAATTAATATTGTTTTCCAAGTGTAAGTGTGAGGTAATTTATGTTTGTTTGTTGACTACCTAAATAGCCCTTTAAATATATAAAAAAGTTGATATATCTTATATGTTTGACAGTGAAAAACAGCCTGGGGTCAAATTGACCCCAAAGAACACCGACGTTAAACATTGAATGGGGTCAAATTGACCCTAAAGGTAACAGGAGGGTTAAACTTATGAATCATGAAGATAAATTCCATCTGTGTTTGATGCATGGCGGTCAAGCCCGTGGACAGTCTTCGTCGTCGGGTGGATCCTCTAGCCTGGATAGGGCTAAACGGAGCAGATCTCCCGAATGGCACCAGGCATGAATAATCCAGGAGCTTTGCTCATATTCAAAAACACAGAGCGCAGAATATCTCTCCCGTCTTCCCCTGCCATCTCTTCAGCTTTGCACTTTGAATTTCCCTCTATTTCCGTGCCCTTGCTCCATCTCCTCCTTTTAGCTCTCCGAATCTGCATTCCTCCTCTGCCTTACACATCCTCATACATCCCTTGATTTCTCTGTCTTCCCCCGAACTCTTTCTCCCGACGTTGCTCCTTCTCCGCTTTGCTTTCTCAGCACAAGAGATAATTATGCAGAATGCTCTACGTCTAGGCTGTGTGTCGCGGGATAAAAGTGACTCTTCTCATATGCACAGTGTCTTGGCCCCTGGGAGGGCTGACTGCAGGGTAGAAATCGGCTTCATGTAACAAGCCAGTGCCTTTTAATTGGAAGCAGCTGTAGGAGAACACATGTGTTTTGTTGGGGCTCTCGGTCTCGGCCCAGTCGGTGTCTTGGTTCTAACCTGCTGAGTTCACTTCGTGCCTCGCTCGTCTCTTGCTTTTCCGAGTTTCCATGGCAAACGGAGCCGGCCCAGCTCGTTGCATTGACTCGATGGCATTCATTTCTCCACGGGTGTTACTATTACATGGTAATTGCTCTCTCGGGGTTTGCAATGTCTACAACTTTGTCATAACTTCTCCTAGTTGTCTTACATTACATGTCATTACGTGTCATTTAGCTAACGCTTTTATCCAAAGCGACTGACAATCATGATTTACAATGGAAATCTAAAAGAAGAGTCTTAAATCTCACACAGCAAATCAACCTGATTGTCATTGTCCTTGTTCAGCAATTACATTTAACGTAAATTCATTATTTTCATTAATTGCTTGCCCAGTAATCATGAAGAGCTAGCAAGAAACGAGGTGGAAAAAGCACGTTGAGGAACTCCTGAACCCAACCAACACATCATTTTTGGAAGAGGCATAGTTTGAATTCTTAGAGGAAGATATATCCATGTTCCATTGCTTAGGTAGGTAAAAGCTCCGCGGTGGTTGAGTGCCAGACGTGGATGAGATTTCCCACGAGATCTAAAGGCTCTGGACATCGCTGGGCCGCCTTGGCTGACACGTCTCTTCAGTGTTGCGTGGAGGTCACAGACAGTGCCTGGATGGCGTTTTTGAGAAGGGTCCCTGAAGGGTCTGCTTCCATTGGACGGGTTTCACACTGCTCAGCCTTCTCGCAACAGTTTATTCTCTGGCGCTCGAAAGAAGGGCGTCAACGATTGTGGAACCTCGGATTCAAGAGGAGCGATGCAGATTGTGTATTCGCCTTGCAGCAGTGGACACACTCTTTACCCTTACAGGAGCAGTCTACATATATGTTGTGACCTTCGAGAAGGCGTATGACTGTCCCCCAAGGGAGGGTGACATATCAGGTCCGTGTCAACAAAAGTGAGAGCTTTGACTGGACACAAAGTCAAACACCTTTCCAGTGGGTATTGTCCTCCGCCAAGGTCGCCCCTCAATATCCTTTCAATTAAAATCAAAAACAGCATCAGAAACAAGGTTATTGTGTATCCGCTCTTTGCAGATGATGTGGTTCTGTTTGATCCATCATACTGTGACCTTCAGCTTGCACCGGGCCGGTTTGCCGAATGTGATTCAGTACCTCCAAGTCTGAAGCAAAAGGTTCTCTGCCTGGAAACGATGGATTGCGCCCTCCGGGTTTGGGAGTGAGTTACTGCCGCGAGCGAGGGAGTTCAAGTATCTCCGCGTCTTGTTCACGAGTGAGGGTGAAATGGAGCGCGAGATGGACAGATGGTTGGTGCGGCATGTGCTGTGATGAGGGCAGTGTACCCGACAGGTGTAGTGAAGAGGGAATTGAAATGGAAAACAAAGATGGCCTATGAACACCAAGGAAGAGCGAGAACAAGTTGCTGGGGAGATTAGTGTTTTAAATACCCGGATAATTCTGCTCCCGCCACTACCCGGAGAAGATAGGATCATTCAGTTTATTGTATCGCCTAGTATTACAAATTTGCCTCAGAGGGATAAGTGTTTGTTGTCATTCATTCCATTGTAAACAAAGATTGTCTAGCTAATCAAGATAATCTACTTCTAGAAAACAGACTCATAGGTTGAGACTCCAAAGTGTCCTAGAACTGCTACCTCTGAACCAGATATTGGAGCTAAACAATGACTAAAGTGCTCTTGTTATCAGAACATAGTCAAATGTACCATCTGCATATTACTGAACAACTGATTTTATGTTTACCCAATGAATGTACAAAAGAGGTCAAAGATTGGACCCTTGTGGGACACCATACAGCTGAAATAACACAGGGCAATCATGAAAAGAATAGGCAAGGACAGTTAAGTGAGACAAAACACTTCCATTACACAGGTGAGAAAAGCAAGGGTCACTGCGGAATAGAAGGGGTTTTGTCCGTGACCCAGAACTCATTAGCAAGTCGCGCAGTCACACTCGGCTCTCTCTTTAAATGAATGGACCCGTATTGAGGTGAATGGTCTAATGATCCAATCCATCAGCCGTCTGGCCTGTCACCAGACTGCAATGATCAGACACACCCCTCGGCATCAGACCGATTCTATTTGCGTGCTTTTGAAATCAGAATACAGGTAGAGTCGGGGACCTAAAGGGTCACTGGGTCCCAGAGATGTGATCCTGATCTAATATGTGTTTATATATATGTAATAATCCTGATATGTGAATGGATCTTGGTATGAAACGGTGTGCAGGTATCGTGACCGGCTTTTTTTCTTCTCCTTGCGTTGTCTTTTTATCCCTCGACATTCCTCTGCACCGCTCACTCTGGTGTCATTTTCGACCTAACTACCCCCCCCCCCTGGCTCGTCTCGCCTCAGTACCTCTGAAAGGCACCCAACTGCACCTGTTCTGCGACCATGCGGAAAGACTGATCTTTCCAGCCTAATTGTCACCCTCAGCCCGTTTGATGCCTCACTCCGTCATCTTCCTCTAGCCATAGCATCAAAAGGTGCAATAGAGCAAACTCATTAGGGCAGTATCATCGCCACATTGTAGAGGAAACAGAAGAGCCCTTAATTCGATGACACCTTTGCTGTTAATTACAAAAAGCCTGGAGAGACTTCTTCCGTTCCCCAAATTGTGCCGCATATGTGTTCGTGAGACGGAAAGAAAAAACAGGCTGTAAAAGAAGAGCCGAGAGGCCAATGCGAAGATTTGTTCCATTTGACTAGGAGGGCTGTGGATAACGATGAATGCCACATCCATCAGCCTCCAAATAAAGAGGCGATTGACTGTTTAATGCCCACTCAACTGTGCTTCTATCACCCAAATGAGTCCAGCTGACATTTCCTCCTGAATCCCATTCAACGCGGGGGCTGGCCTTATCTCCCAATGGGGATTCACGCCAGTGCTTCTCGCTGTAAGTTACGGAGCACGTTGGGGTGAAATTCTCACAAGAACTCAAATAAATGCCCCGTCGGATATCAACACACATTTGGGGGGACTTGATGACAGAGAGAGTAACTTTTATTCTTAAATGCTGGTGAATGAAAAAAATGAAAAGTGGGCTCCAGCAAAAAGGGCACTTTTATCATCCAGGGCAACAGGGCTGGTGCTTGAGCACCACGAGGGCTCTACCTGGGCACGTGCCTGCTGACAGGACGACGAGAAAAAGACACAGAACTAGAGACGACAATCCGACCGGAGACAGAGGAAAGACTGACACAATATATAGGGGGGGGGAACACAGGTGTACGACATCAGACACTAACGAGACAAGAGCGGCAGAGGGCAGGTGAAGGGAATTAACCAATCAAGGAGACAGAGGAGTGGCTGAGGGCAGGTGAAGGGAATTAACCAATCAAGGAGACAGAGGAGTGGCTGAGGGCAGGTGAAGGGAATTAACCAATTAAGACAGAGAAGACACAGAGGAGACATAGGAGACACAGAACACAGGAGAAACAGAACAGGGTTTTACAGTTTTAGGATACACTGAGCACCTATATCTTCTTCCCTCTCTACTTATGGATTCATTTACATCTCTCCATCTCTAACTCTGCTTTCTCCCCAGAGTCTTTGTGACTTTAAGTCTCATAGAGTCCATTGGACCTGACTGTCTGATGCCTCCTGCCGTGGCCTGATGTGCCCAATCACAGGGACAGGAAGTGCAGGGAAACAAGACCCATAAAACCCGGATCGTGACACTTTGTGGCGTTAGCATGACGTTACTTTGGATTTATAAAATGTCGGAGGCAAAGTGGTTTGAGATAACTTGTTGGCTCTTGTTACCATTAATTAGAAATGATTCTAGTTTTATGGTCTCTACTCTGGATCTCCGCCCAGATATTTGTTTGTGATGCTTAAATTATTTTTAATGGTAACATTTATTTGTAACAATAATCAGATGAGATTTGTTTTAATTGTTAGAGCAAGAGCATGAATGCGGTTCGGGTCATCATATTATTTTGTTAAAACTAATTTGTGAGTGAGAAAATTAACATTTGTGTTTAGTTATTGACCCAAATGAATTCGATCGCGCTGTGAAAATAGATCAAGTCAATTGCATTTTGTGTTTATGCTTTTAATGATTAATCAATTTATAGTCAAGGCTAAGGGAAGAAAATTGCAGAGAATTATGATTACTAATCGAATGCAATGTAGCCTGAATAATTCTTTTTGTTCAAGCAAAACACAGCTACGATAAATTAGGTGTTTTAAAACTCCAATCTCCAAGTAATGTATCGTTTAAAGCACACAAAGCCCATCACGCTAATCAGACGTCATGAAGGCAGCCTTTCTGTGAAGTGAAGGTAAGAAGTTAAATGTTCATCTCAAAGTAGTACAGGTTTTACAAACACAAGTATTTCATCTTATTCTCATCTGCCACAATAGCACGATGCCAGTTGCTGATTATTTAAAAATATCCTGCAAATACATATATAGTCTGTGTTGAATCCAGACATCAATACATTCATTGCTCCTGCATTCAGGCTGACATGTCAAGCACATTTTCCCTGGCTAAACAATTGAGGATGTTATAGGTTTTTTGTGACATGTAAATTTAGATGTTTGCCCTTTTTAAAAACTCAAGAGTAATACCCGAACAACTGCTGTATACGTTGACAATGCAGATTACAGAAACGTCGCCCTCAGTCCTCCCATCGTTCCCTTAAATACGCTGTTTAAATGACTCGGTGCCACGTGCTTCACACCCAGCTTCTTCGCTCGGTGAGTCATTTCCTCTTTAACACATTCACACACATACAATCTGACTTGTATGCTAATTGTCGGCGCGGAGCTTGTTGACATTCACACACACACTCAGGTTAATCCAATTGAGGCGGGACTATTGAACCGGGCAGATGTAGCGCGCAGCTGAAAGGCCTCCAGGATATAAGATGTAGATATGTACAGTCACAGAGCAGTGTGTGTGTGTGTGTGTGTGTGTGTGATCATGTGTTAAATGGGAATCAGCACATTATCGCTCCCCTTGTGTATTCATGAGCTAATTGCCGGCAACATGCAACACTAATGTTAAGTACAGTTATTGAACTACAAATCAAAACATTAAAATGAATTCAGGTCCCCTGTATTTATTAATAGCATCACTAAATACACTAATAACTTATGGCTCATGGGGGTGTGTGTTCCTCCCGTAACCACAAGGTAGCCGGTTCGATCCCCGCTCTCCCCATTAGTTGCATGTCGAAGTGTCCTTGAGCAAGGCACTGAACCCTCAGTCTCTCCCCGGGCGCGTCACTGCAGCCCGCTGACTTTTCATAGAAGATTTCACTGTGAGGATCCTGTAAATCAAAAGTATGACTTACTAACTCATAATTATGACTTACTAACACATAAGTATGACTTATTAACACATAATTATGACTTATTCATAATTATGACTTACTAACACATAATTATGACTTATTAATAATTATGACTTACTATCTCATAATTATGACTTACTAACACATAAGTATGACGTATTCATAATTATGACTTACTATCTCATAATTATGACTTACTAACTCATAATTATGACTTACTCACACATAATTATGACTTATTCATAATTATGACTTACTATCTCATAATTATGACTTATTCATAATTATGACTTACTATCTCATAATTATGACTTACTAACACATAATTATGACTTACTAACACATAAGTATGACGTATTCATAATTATGACTTACTATCTCATAATTATGACTTACTAACTCATAATTATGACTTACTAACACATAATTATGACTTACTAATACATAATTATGACTTATTCATAATTATGACTTACTAACACATAATTATGACTTACTAAGACATAAGTAAGACTTATTCATAATTATGACTTACTAACACATAATTATGACTTACTAACTCATAATTATGAGTAAGTCATAATTATGACTTACTATCTCATAATGATGACTTAATAACTCATAATTATGACTTACTATCTCATAATTATGACTTACTCACACATAATTATGACTTATTCATAATTATGACTTACTATCTCATAATTATGACTTATTCATAATTATGACTTACTATCTCATAATTATGACTTACTAACACATAATTATGACTTACTAACACATAAGTATGACGTATTCATAATTATGACTTACTATCTCATAATTATGACTTACTAACTCATAATTATGACTTACTATCTCATAATTATGACTTATTCATAATTATGACTTACTATCTCATAATTATGATTTACTATCTCATAATTATGACTTACTCATAATCATGACTTACTAGCTCATAATGACTTACTGTCTCATAATTATGACAAACTTACTCATAATGTTGACTTAATAAGTCATAATGATGACTTACTCTCTTATAATGATGACTTACTCTCTGATAATGATGAGATACGAACAGCTACAGAGACTGTTGTGACATAACTCTTCCTGTCCAGACGAATGATGTATTTCATCACATGGAGTTGTTGTCCGATGCTTCTCAGTCGACACTCCCAACATTCCTCCACCGCCACGTTCAAGGCGGCCGCAGCCGTCTTCACCGCTGCTGCAGCTCATTCATAATCATAACTCTTGTGCTGTAACGACTCTGACTAATGTCTCCAGACATCGGCACGCTGCCAATGCCAAGCAGAGGCAACACACTGTATCGTCTACACGACACGACTGCCATGCTCATCGGACAGGCTGAGGAAGTCCTTTGTCCCCAGGGCAACACAACTTTACAACGCCACGCAGAGGGGGGGGGGGGGGGGGAGATGGACTTCTCTGCATGAGTCGACCTCAGTCTCCCCTCCTCTTCTCAGCTCTTTATTTTTACATCCCACTGTCCATCTTTTTACTCTTTTTACTGGCTATACTAGCCCATTGCACAGACTGTACTATTTATATCCCTTTGCACACTGTAATATCTGTATACACCCGACTCCCAGTGAACATGTTCTCCCTATGTGTATTGTTTTTCTACTGTGATTTGTGTATGTATGTTTGTGAGTTAAGTTAAGTGTATAAGCTACTGGATGACCTAAATTTCCCTCGGGATTAATAAAGTATCCATCCATCTATCTATCTATCTATCAAAGAGTGACCACGTCAACCTGTATCGGCTGCATCGACCGGAGACCGCAGGCTCCGTCTCTTCTCGGCTGAGTTGTCCAGCAGCATTGTATTTTTTTTTTTTAGGTTTGTACTTAGAGGATAAAAGCCTGCGGGAAGCTTACTAATGTGAGAAAAGTAGACTCGATAAGATCACATTAGTACGCTTCCTGCAGGCTTTTATCCTTAAATAAATGTAATGAGAACATGCATCGTCTGCTTATGATCTGAGTATTTCCTGACGGCTCATCATCACCCCAAAAGCCAATACTGTACTGTCTTTTAAAGAAAAAGTGTTATTCTTTCAACTCGACGATGTGTAGAATTAATTCGAATCTTGAGTCCCTAATGGTTCAATTTAATTCGGCTGAAAGGTTTTAACGGGTGTTTTTTTGTTTTTTTCATGCGTTGAATGTCTTTTAGATGATCACTTTACAATGTAAACTACAACCGGAGTGGAGCGAGCACCACTTTGTGTTCACTGGCACACATTCACCGCCCGATACCGCCGTTAACCACGAACCTGAGGCGCTCCGCCACAGTGATGACGCCCGACTACCTCCCGGTGTCGACGCACCGATCCGACCCAACAAGAGGGCCGATGGAACCCCTTCAGACCGCACTGTGTCGAGTCCCGCTCGCAGAACAATGGAGGGGCCACCTGGAACCGAATATGGTTCTTCAGAGGGATGCCATGGAAGAACCATTTTTTGTTCAACAAAGAACCTTTCAAACCAGGGTTCTCTAAAGAACCATTTCATTAAAGGGTTTTTCAAATAACCGATAAAGGTGTCTCAAAGAACCTTAAAAAGGGTTCTTTAAGGCACCATTTCTGGTTCCATAAAGAACCGTACAAACCAGGGTTCTTTAAAGAACTATTTAAAGAACCTATAATGGTACATCGAACGAAAGAATGGTTCTCCAGAGTGATGCCATAGAAGGACCATTTCCGGTTCCTCAAAGAACCTTTCAAACCAGGGTTCTTTACAGAACCATTTCCTTAAAGACTTTTTCAAAGAACCTGTAAAGGTGTCTCAAAGAACCTTCAAAAAATGGTTCTTTAAGGCACCATTTCCGGTTCCACAAAGAACCTTTCAAACCAGGGTTCTTTAAAGAACCATTCCCTTAAAGAGTTTTTCAAAGAACCTATAAAGGTGTCTCAAAGAATCTTTAAGTAATGGTTCTTTAAGGCACCATTTCCGGTTCCACAAAGAACCTTTCAAACCAGGGTTCTTTAAAGAACCATTTCCTTAAAGAGTTCTTCAAAGAACCTATAAAGGTGTCTCAAATGAAAGAAAGGTTCTTCAGTAGGTGATGGTTCTTCGTAGAAATCAAAAAGCCTTAAAGAACCCGTTGGAACCGTTGTTTTTCTGTGTGTGTTCTCGTCACCCTGGATCAGCTCGCTTTTCTTTTCTTAAATTACATCTTATGTGATGCATTTTCTTTCTTTTTTTAATTGTGTTTTATCTTTTCCGTGAGTGAGAAAAACGACCGCTGATTCGAGAGAGAGTTACAGCTTCAATTGAGATTCATCACTGACATGAGTTTGGGTAACAAATGCTGATCATAGAAGCCCTTGGCAGTAAATAAGTGGAAAATGAAGAGACCAGCGGGGCTCTCGAAGATCATCTATTCGTCCCCTCAGGGAATTACTACTCCTACTCGGCTCCGTCGCGTCCTCACCTCGTTTCCTCGGAGGGGATTGGATCACAGAGCTCGTGGGTGGCCGTCAGCAGCTAGCGTGCTCGAGAGGGAAAGTGATGCTGCCTATTCATACCCGATAAAGGAAATTGTGTTCAATAATTTCATTCCCTTGATTGTCACAATTTAGGCTTTCACACCGTCATTCTATTTCCACGTCTCTGCCAGAGACCATCAAATTGTTCTGTTTTTTTAACAGTAATCGGTCGTTTTTTAGATCATATTTATAAAATAAGGGATTTCTGTACGAAGGTAATAGACTCATTTTCTACATCCATCAAATATACATATATATATATATACATATACTCTGGACTCTGTAAAGCGACTTCGGGTGCCTTGAGAAGCGCTATATAAAATACATGATTATTATTATTATTACTGCGGCCGTTCCATCCTTTTCTCTCCTCCCCTCCTTTCCTCCCCCCTCCTCCCCTCCTTCTCCTCGCTCTGACGGAGACGGGAAACAAGTCTCCGGGAAGTTGAAGCTCCGCAAAAAAAACAACAACCCATGACAGCATCTCATTATCCACTAAATAGCGGCAGATTAATTACAATGACAATGACAGATGGCGTGTTGCCGGATCATTGCGATGGCACCCGGTGGGGGTGGGGGGGGGGGGGGGGGGCAGCAACATGCAGGTAGAGAACATTGACTCTACAGCAGCCACACATTTCCTTCTACAAGCCCTTTATACACATCGTCTTTTCCTCTATGAGCTAAATGAAATATACGCGGGGAGATGCATCGTTATTATGTTTATGTTCTGTTTCCTTCTGCATGGGTTTAAACAACTTATAAATATTTACTCATAAGAACATTTAGAGTTGTAGTTAAAGCTCATTATCTTTCATTCAGCCCTGTGCCTATTCTTGGAGGGATTGATCTGCAGCATTACTTTTATTATTGGAAGCATATTGTCGTCGCCATATCGAGTTTCTTGTGAGTTCTCTTCAACGTTTAGATCGGAAGGAAACCGAAGCCCCGTCGAGGTTCTCCAGTCTCCGTTTGACACGATCACGTCTCACATCTCATAACTCATAAACCCTGATCCTCCTTGAGCTGCTACTCCATCCTACTGACCAGCTTACCGGCAGCACGACATGACACCCTCCACGTGAGCGTGCTCTTCAAAGAAAGATTAGCAGATTATCAGGAGAGGGAAGATATCGAAACATAAAAAAGCACCATCGCTTTGCTGAAAAGTGTCAAATTGAACAAAACTATGAATAATTACACTAACGGTAACCTCTCATTCCACAGCAGCACTGTTCATAGAGAGAAAATATAATAATAATACAAAGAAAATAATAATCTGTGATGTGTTCGACGATAGAGGCGGAGCTTCCGGGCAGGAATGGCTCCGTCTGCCTGTTATGTCATTTCTTCTCCTTCAACATGTCGCCATCGGTAACCACTTTCACAAAGGAAGTGCCTACTTCATACAAAGGCAATGAAGCACCGGAAATGCACAATATTACTGTTCCCCTGTGACAATATCCCATAATAAAGCACCAGTGCATTGTTTTTCCACTAGAACACTATTGTTTGAACCTTATGGAAGATGAATACATCCCAGAGCATCACATGTATGGGAGGTTGCTTCTGTTTACAGGACGTAAAGGGAGTAGATTTGCTACCCGGCGAGTTTTCAGTGTGGCTGTACACAAATACATCGACGCCTTGGGGAGAGGGAATACATTTGTGACAGGAGATGACCAGTTATTGCTTTGCAAAGACAAAAAGTTAAAAAGGTAGTCGTGATGAGGACACACGCCACAGGAGACCTAGCAGGAGTGTGAACAGGCTTCTGTGCGTGAGTTTACTCGTCTGACTATTTGTGGTTTATTCGCGTCATTCACTTCATTCCACCTAGGAGGGGGCGGGGCTTATCTCTGTGGCTTTACTCCATGGAAACAGTTATCATTTCCTTCATCCACCACGGAGGATCTAACCACGAGTTCTGCTTTATACTTGTTGAGGACATCCCACACACGTCTGAACATCTAACGCCCTCGTGTTTGGGTTCATAACATTAATATTATATATAAATTTAGACATGACATCACCCGTAGGCTCACACAGCTCGGTGACTTTCACCGACTCCGTCTGAATGACTGTCGCTTCCAGCTCTACGAGAGCAGCAGAAGTTAGATTCACCAACGGCGGAGCGTCTCAACGCCGATTGGCTTTCGCAACTCGGCGGCGGGCGAATTTGTGTCCAAAGTTTAAATTTTGCAAAGTTGTCGCGAATATTTCGTTCCGTTCCGTTCGCGTAATTCGCGCCGCCCGGCAAAAATGTGCGTCATTCGCAACCAAGCGATGAGACCTCGTCTGGAGCAGCGTGTGTGTGTGTGTGTGTGACCAGAAGAGGCCACACAGCATGTGTGTGTGTGTGTGTGACCAGAAGAGGCCACACAGGAAGATGACGTGGATTTACCGCGGTAGTCATTTTTTTTGTGCCCGACTCAGAAAGCACGCAGAGGCTTGAGTAGCTCCTGGCACGGCACCCTGCAGGTAGACGTATGAGTTGACCCCCCCCAGAAGGTCCCTGGCGCTCTGGTGAAATATGAAATCTTAATCGGCGTCTAAAAGAATAAATCAGAGAAGTTCATTTTTATAATAGAGTGAAGAGAGCCAGAGATCAGTCGCTACTTGGGCGTTTAATTTAATCGATGTCAAACACTTCTGGCAAATAATTGATATATTAAGATAAAGCAAATCGCAGAGCAATGGACAAGTACATTAAAGTATCATTTGGGAGATACGCAGAGCTACAGCAGCAGAACATCCAATAATGTGTTTCAAACAAGGGATGTTGCTACGGAAACAGTTTATATATACAGTCTGTATATCATCCATTTCTGAAGATCGCATTTCTTCCTTGGATACACTTTATAACTGCACCACGCTGCTTCTCTCATTACCAGCCATTGTTCCCTGGGCGGCCACTGCTCTGGCTTCTGAAGACGCTCTTCAGATCATCAGAACACTTACTTCCGAGTGAACAGTTATTACACTGCAAAGATTCGTCAGGGTATTAAAAAAAAACAAATAAAAACCGCCACGGTCGAGATCAAACATGCGGAATCTGGGTGCCGCGGGTGTTTTTCCCAAATATGGATTTTCACGCTGTCGTGTTTACTTTTGCACCAACTCCATATTCTGTTGTAAATATGTGATGCTGTGTAAACACGGATAGGAGATGGGAACAGTGGGACTGCTTTCTGGATTCGGTCCTTCACACTTCATTGGTGCCGGTGTTTTGCAAATGGAAAATAAACACGCGGCGATAACACGCGGCGATTAATACGATACTCCTTAGATCTGTGATGGATTTGATAGCAGTCGCGGTGGTTGAGGCTATTTCCCCATGACGGTCCCTCCGTTTGCTCTCTCTCTCTTTGCTCTCTCTCTCTCTTTGCTCTCTCTTTGTCTTGCTGCAGAGTTTAGTAGATGAACGTCTTTATTGACTTTAACTGTTTACAGCAGGAGCGTAAGCCTCCATTGAAATACTTCAATTGAGTAAAAA
Source organism: Pseudoliparis swirei (assembly GCF_029220125.1). Classification (NCBI taxonomy): domain Eukaryota; kingdom Metazoa; phylum Chordata; class Actinopteri; order Perciformes; family Liparidae; genus Pseudoliparis; species Pseudoliparis swirei. The sequence continues at coordinate 25,019,506 of NC_079407.1, forward strand.
ACTTGACATGTTCTTTTGGATCCACATAGAGACGTGTCTTTTGATTAAAGAAATACTTGGACTTTACACATACATATATATATATATATATATACATGTATAAATATATATATGATATATATATATTTATATATATATATAAATATATATGTATATATATACATGTATAAATCTATATATATGTATACAAGTATAAATATATATAAATATATATGTATATATATACTGTATATATATATCATGTAAAAGTATATATATACACACATCTATAAATATATTTATATATATACAAGTATAAATATATATACTGTATATATATATATATATAATGTGAAAAACAAAGTCCAAGTGTATGTATATTATATATATATATATTATATATATAAGTATATAGATATATATATAAATATAAGTATACTGTATATATATATATATATATATATAATAAGCTTTTTTTTACTTGGACTTTCTTTTTACTCAGACTTTTCTTTGTCTTTCTTTCTGTTTCACTTGCTGCAGAGTTTAGTAGATGAAAGTCTTTATTGACTTTAACCAGTTCCTGCAGGAGCTTTAAGCCTCAATTAAAATACGTCTTTTCCCAGAGGAGGGGGGGGGGGGGGGGGGGGTTGAATATAGATTCAGTAAGAGACCCATCTAGTGATGTTATGATCTCAACTGACTCTCACTCATTTAGGCAAATAGGTAATAGTCATATAATATTAAATAGTAAGCGCTTCTTTATGCTTTTCACCCTCTCCCTCAGTCCGATGGGGGTTGAAATGAGGTTCAGACTAGAGCAACAGATGCTAGAAAGGTTATGACCAAGCAATTAAACAGCAGCCATTTGAAACCGCCACCGTGGTAGAGTGTCATGGCCAGGTGGTGAAATAAAAACTCGGATTGGAACGCATGACTTCCACTGTGTTCCTCGCTCTGTCTCGAAGATTTATTTGGCAAAAGTCCACATGGACAGGTGCACATCGATACAGGTGAATCAACGTTTAGGAGAGTGTGGAGAGCTTCACCAGTAATGGTACCTGGAACGGTTTATGTAATGGTGGTGGACAGTAATCCCCCACACAGATGAATTTAAACACAATTAAAACACTATAAATATATTTTTTGGCAGATTGTGATATTCAAAACACAATCATCAAAGTTAAATGAGTAACACACTTGACAAGTAAGTGTATATATATATGTATATATGCGTGTGTGTGTATGTGTATATATGTATAAGTTATATATATATACGTTTTTTACTTGGATTTGTTTTTCACATGAGATATATATATGTATATATGTATATATATATTATTATATACATTATATATATTATATATATATATTTCCCATACATATATATAAATATATATATATGTATATATTGTTTTATATACACTGTTTCCATATATATATATATATATGTACAGGACTGTCTCAGAAAATTAGAATATTGTGATAAAGTTCTTTATTTTCTGTAATGCAATTAAAAAAACAAAAATGTCATGCATTCTGGATTCATTACAAATCAACTGAAATATTGCAAGCCTTTTATTCTTTTAATATTGCTGATTATGGTTTACAGCTTAAGAAAACTCTAAAATCCTATCTCATAAAATTTTAATATTTCCTCAGACCAAGTAAAAAAAAAGATTTATAACAGCTGAGTGTTTGTCAAGGCTCAGGAAACCCTTGCAGGTGTTTCGAGTTAATTAGACAATTCAAGTGATTTGTTTAATACCCTACTAGTATACTTTTTCATGATATTCTAATATTTAGAGATAGGATATTTCAGTTTTCTTAAGCTGTAAGCCATAATCAGCAATACATCAGAATAAAAGGCTTGCAATATTTCAGTTGATTTGTAATGAATCCAGAATGCATGACATTTTTGTTTTTTTAATTGCATTACAGAAAATAAAGAACTTCATCACAATATTCTAATTTTCTGAGACAGTCCTGTATATATATATTTATATATATATACTTGGACTTTGTTTTTCACATGAAATATGGATATATATATATATATGTTTATTTATATATATATATACATGTATTATAATATATATATAGTATATATGTTTATTCATATATATAAATGTATTAGAATAATGCATATATTATATATATATATATATATATACATATCATGTGAAAACTAAAGTCCAAGTATTCTTTTATAAAATGCACGTCTCTATGTGCATCTATAATTATGCTTCTTGTGGTGTAAATCGTTCCCAATAAAGATGCAGGATGAATCACCTCAGCAACAACAACATTTCGGCAAAAAGCATCTGCTCCACTCGACGTGGCTCCAAGGTCATCTTGCATACTGTTTCGCGACGGTGGCTTTTGTCGTCTCTCCTGTACTCAGTAATCTGAAATCGTATTGTTTGCCACACATTCTGCACATTTAAGTCCTCCATTTAAATTGTCGAAGAAAAAAACACGCGTGAGCGGCAAGGACACGCGAAACGTAGCGGAGGACTGAGTGGAGAGGAGTCACGCCTCAGCAGGAAGGAGGCAGTCAGTCCCATGAGAAGATCATTCTGCCCTCCATAAGCAGATCATAAACAGCGTTAGCTACGTGCTACAGTCGCATCATAAACCACTGTCACGCTATCGCAACATTAGCTCGCTTGTTCACGAGCAATTACCTCATATTGCTCGTGTCGTAATTTAACATCTAACATTAGCATCTTATCACAATGCATTTTACAAGTTAATTAAAGAATAAAGTCACTAAACATGAAGTCAAAGCCCAAATAAAACACAAAGTACCTTGTTCCTGTTCCAGCTCGGTCACTTATCTACTTCAGAAGAATACTCATGAACACTTTTTCCTTCAATACACCGTCAGCTAACGTACTTTTTGCGTAGTCACGTTCCGAGATTTACATCTACTTCCGAAAAAACTTCAAAATAAAAGGACCTAAAACATACAAAGGTCCTTACAAAATAATGGCATGCGGGAAATAGTCACCATATTAACAAAACCTTTACAGGGTCATTTACAACTCCTGCATCTATGGTAAGCGAGAGGAAGTATTCATGAACAAAAAGACACATCCACCCAAAGAGATCTAATGCTGTTTATTTGCCGTGACTCATTAAAAGTAACTCACACAACTCCTCTTCATATATTTCATATTCACAAATAACAATATGACAGGGATCCAGCTTAGTGTATGAATGTAATGGAGAACTCATTAGTTTAAATGAATAATACTGAGGTCACAGGCAAAGATATCGCACAGATGTTCTTTATTATGCCACAACTTTAAAAGTCAAGTTGTCACACAGCTTCTCTTTTAGGAAGTATGAGTGCAGAGCGGCTGCAGTCTGCAGCGCAGTCCTGATCCAGTGGCGGCAGATTGGACAGCGTCCAGTAATATGAATATTAATGGGCACTTTAAGTATGAATGACACAATGGAAGTGAAATGGAGGAGTTCGGAGAGAGACAGGTGTGTGTGTGTGTGTGTGTGTGTGAATGTGTCTGCGTGTGTGTGTGTGTGTGTGTGTGTGTGTGTGTGTGTGTGTGTGTGTGTGTGTGTGTGACGGAAGGTTGTGATGACCTTCAAATGCAACATCTGACCTGCTTCTGAACATTAAAATGCTTTATGTAATGTAAATAAGGAAGAGACTGGTGTTTAATAGCCATCTTATGTGATTAAGGAAGAATGTATTGTTCTCCCTCTTATGATTTCTATATTTTAAGCTCCACTAATGGTTATTAACCTTCAAGATGGAAGCGCAATTTAAATTAGAGGTAAACAAAGACAGGCGTGTGCTGATGACGTACACACAACAAACACGGGTTCATTTTATTCTGCACTGTTCTCTCACTTCACATGTCCACAATATTTCATCATTTTTGGGTGATATTTTCTCTTGATTCTGGATTATTTAGTATTAAATTGATGAGACTGTATATATTTTAATTTTTACGGTCTCCAATTAACCTAAGAAGCATGTTTACCTTCGCATCGAAAATGCGGAAGGTTTTCATTTGATCGCCGTGTATTTATTTATTTATTTGTATGCGTGTTCCTCGAATAACTACAAAAGTATTAAACCGAATCGCATGAAATTTGGTGGGATGATTGGTTATTATCCGGGGACCATTTGATTAGATTTTGGGATCGATCGGTCAAAGGTCAAGGTCAAGGCCATGAAAAGGTCAGAATCTTCTTTTTAACATAGCGCGGTCAATTTTTATCCAATTGGCAACTAATGCCAAAATGTTCCTAATTCAATGCCCAATCTTGTGATATGCGAAGGTATGCGCTCTACCGAGTGCCCGTTCTAGTTTTGGACTGTGGGAGGAAGCCGGAGAACCCTGAGGGAACCCACGCTGACACGGGGAGAACATGCAAACTCCACACAGAAGACCCTCAGGGTTCGAACCCGGGCCCCTTTTGTTTTATCTATTGTGGTCATATTCAAACACAATATCCTACTGGTAAAGAACCACAGCGGGTGAGAAGATGGGCTGCATGGAGCTCTGAGAATGTATGTTGAAGAAAGATAAAAGTTAGCGGGCAATCTAACGAGATGCTGCGATTGGTCCGATTTCAATACTCACATCCATCTACTTGAGCTCATGCAGTAAAAATGAAACAGGTAATTTCAGGAAGTATAATTATTTGTCCTGGAGTGCGGGACCATTCATCACACATAACGTGATGGAGTGGCTGTGGAATACTTGGGCGAGGTGGAGATTTCAATGAATTTCATCTCGCGGGGCAGTCGGCAGAACGCCTCCACATCCGTTGTTGAAGAAAAAGATTCTCCAGAATGTTTTTATTATTTATTTTCAGACAAGAAGCAAAAGGCGGAGCGCCATTATCTCCTCCGATGCAATTACTGTGGTGGATTTTCTGAGGGAAAACGTTCTTTTATCGTGTTTATTCAAACGTCTTTTGTACATTTCTGGTTTGAGCGTGAAGGTCGTTCTCTTTTTTTGGTGTGTGTGCGTGTTCACGTTGATCTATGTGGGTGGACGACAATGCTTTCTAAGGAACGCTGCATTGAAAGTTTTAGCTATAGGGATGTTATAAAAAGTATATGTATATATAAATACATATTTAGAGATATATGGATATTTATATATATATATGGATATTTATATATATATATATATATTTATTTATATATTTACATGTATATATTTTTATATATTTCTATTTACATGTGTGTATATATATATTTATATTTATTTATTTATATATATATAGATATTTATATCTATATATATATATATATATATATAGATATTTATAGTTATATATAAATATGCAGAGAGAGAGAGACTCATCAACACTTTGAATTTAAGATGGACGATTGGCCTCACACCACTCGACAGTCACACACACACACACACACATACACACACATACACACCTCGCTCGAGGTGGTTCATTAGAAAAACGTTACCGCTGTCCGTCTTGCTTTCACAATTAGGGGACCCGCCATGCTCCTTCGTTCCCAACCCCCCCACACACTCACACACACACACTCCAACCGCTGTCGCTCGTCCGCCTCTCCGTTTGGATGAAGGCTGATTGAATTCAAGTCACCGACTAGTCGCAATGGCTGGAATAGAAGAAAAGGAAAAGAAGAGCTCGAAGGGACCAGGAAGGGGTTGTCGCTGGGGCTGTCTGTCTGTCTCCGGGGGTCAAACCTTTAAACACTGAAGCAGGACTGTGACGAAGCAACAAGCGTCATTCGCTCTTAGAGGGGCGTGGCTTTACTCCGTGGAAACAGTTATCATTTCTGCCCTCATGTGATTGGTTGAAAATGAGGGGAGAAATCTGATTGGCTAAAAACAAATTTGCGAATCGAGCAACACGGCAGAGGGGGGGGGGGTCTTGAAAACCCACAAACCACAACACATACATATAAATCCACACAGAAATGCATTTGTAAGTCTAATTCATTTGTAAATCCTTCCGCGTGTATTTCTGACATTCCTATTCTGCGGTGACCCTGCTGATGAAACTCGGCGTGAGTTATGGATTTCCACAATTAGAAGGATGGCGGTTGACGGATTAACTTGATATTTTGGGAACCCGCAGAGCTCACAAGGTCAACGCTGGGAGCCCACCAGCTTATCGTTGTCATGACGCCCTGAGCCGCGATTATGAAATCACCGGGTGGCCGAGTGTGTGACCTCAGATCAGCCTGAAGCCAGAGATGAGTGGCTGTCTCATGGTGGAGGGGATCAACCGAGACGATCACACTCTCAACCTCAAAAAGAAAATGAAACGCACATTTCCTTTCACGTCAGATTAAACACACGCCGTCTGTTTTTAATAGTCTTCAGATAAATATCGGACTTCATTTTAACGCACAAGCTGATGCGTGGACAACCTGGAGGCAACCAGACAGATTTATTTCAGCATAAATAATCATTTCACGTCTGGTATTTTGTAATGTTTGTTTGTACGTGTTGTCGGAGGATGTGAACATCTCGGAAAAACTGGGAAAACTAGAATGGGCACTCGGTAGAGCGCATACCTTCGCATATCACAAGATTGGGCATTGAATTATGAACATGTTGGCATCAGTTGCATGCCAATTGGATAGGAATTGACCGCGCTATGATAAAAATAAGATATTGACCTGTCCATGACCTTGACCCGATTGATCCCAAAATCTAATCAAATAGTCCCCGGATAATAACCAATCATCCCACCAAATTTCATGCGATTCGGTAATTTTTTTTTTGTTATGCGAGGAACACGCATACAAATAAATAAATAAATAAATAAATACACGGCGATCAAAACATAACCTTCCGCATTTTCAATGCGAAGGTAACAAAGCACTAACATCTACTTTTCACCCTCACAACATGAAGTCCTGCGTTCAACAGACTGTTCGTGTCGTTTATTATTAATAATGAATTCTCACCACTTCTCGAGAAATTAATCGGCGCGTCTACTTTCTGTATCTTCTAACTCTACGGCCGTGTTTATATCCACCGGCTTCACGATTCACTACTCGTCCATCAAACTCGTCGTTATCGATCTGCGTCCGTCAGCCTTCGTCCTGCGTGACGGTTTGCATTAAACATGGCGACGGCGTTCTCGCTCGTGGTCATCGTAAACATGAAACATTCAGTAAAGAAAGTATATTTTATTAATCCTGCTCTGGGGAAATCTGATTTTTTTTTAATGAACCACGTGTTGTGTCCAACTCTCATTTCCTGCTCCATATTTTACCCCCATACACATCTCCAGGCCCGCAGACCTCATTTGTATTTCGGGTGCATCAATAAAAGGGTGTGCGATAAAGAAGCTGACGAAATAGAACATTTATTTTGAAAAATATGGGTTTTTACTTCATCATTTTTCTTCGTTTTTTTGTGTCGTATAGGCACCGACGTGCTTTATGCCAACCTCGAGCTGCAGATCCCAGCCCGCTCTTGAGAATTCAGTCTTAAATTGTGCAGGAGGTAAATCAATTACTGCCAGACAATACCGATTGAGATGTTGGTTGATTAGCGGGGAGGCTGAGGGAGGAAGGGCGTCATGAAGAGGATGGGCGGGGATGGAAAAGAGATTCATGAGGAGATGAATCCTGGGCAAGGAAGCAGGAAAAAGGGTCCAGTGAGGGAGAAGGAAATAGGAAGCAACCAGATGCTCCCTTGGAGTCTCAGTTGTTTGTCCACATCACTATGTAAGCTGATGATGTCATCACTGCCAGACAATCATTTAACTATTCTCTTTGTGTATAATTAACCATCACGGATGACAATAACAGTTTCTTTGGGAAGCTTTTACATTATTTTGTAGACATGCTGGTGTAAAAATTCAGGAGCTCTGGAACCCAGAATGTAACTTGGGACTTATATGCATTAAATTGGTTTTGGTTTGACGGATAATACAATTGTATAAAAGCATAAAAAGCAAATAGAAATGTTGCAACTGCATGGATATAATAAGGGAAACTGAAATGAGAGCAAATGGAAATATCTTCACCCCACTGGCATCATTACAAACACGGCACAAGTTGACCTGCTATGTTTGCTTTGTATCTATATTTAAGTAATAAGAGGTTTTTTAACTTATGTTAATGGGTCAAATGCATGGATGTAGGATCATCAGTGGAACAACACAACAACACAACAGATGCTTAATTGCGCTTCACATATTTTTTATTCACACATTTTCATAAACATCATTGGTGTTAACTATAATTAGGCCATTACATGTACGCCGAATTAAGATGTTTTGGTGTGTTAAAAAGACAAAAAAGACATGGTTCATCAAAATCTAATGACATAATTAGAATAGATGAAATATTACGCCCCTAAAGCCTCTTTATTGTTTTGTTTTTTTCTTCACAGTGATCGTGGCATCTCAGCAATGTTGGACATATTTGATTTAACACTTTAAATGCCAGCCTATTATTAGCTTTTGTCCACAACTAAAATGTTGGCTTTCACTGTGTATCGTTTAATTTTATAGTTTTATAGAAAACTTCTTTTTATTTATTGATCAGTTTCCTGGGTACACGAGAAGCAGCCAGAGGTCGTGTCAGTATCCTGGAGGAAATGATGCCAGATCTTTGCTTTAATATTTGTTTTGTGGCATTACAACTACGCAAATACTGTCCACAATTTGTTTCTGCAGAAACGTGGACACGTAAGTACATGCAGGTGGGAGGAGCTTGTGACCGAACCGCGTGACCACGATCCGCTCTACAGCCTCCGAGCCGTTTCTACATCTCAAAATCCCAATTCGAGAAGTTTGCCATGCATGAAAGCTGTAACACTCACAGTGCTATTTTTATGTATTTATATATATATATATAAATAAATAAAAATAGCACAAATATATATATATAAATAAATATATATATATGTATATATATATATTTATATATATATTTAGATTTTAAAAATTAACAAGACAGTACTTTAAGGATACAATACAGAGGGAAAGGAGAAATAAAAGGGTAAAAAAACTAAAATAAGACCAACAAATAATTAGAAAAACCACAGCAAATAACACATTCGCACATCACCAGTCTCACATCACTATGTATCGTTTCATTTTTATAGTTTTATAGAAAACTTAAACAACTAAATAATTAGACACAGTTGAAATAGGCTAACATAAACTTTTTGATCAAGTCACTCTAAACCTAAAAGCCACTTGTGAAATTACACATATATATATATATATTAGGGCTGTCAGCGTTAACGCGTTAATCTATGCGATTAATTTGGCCGCGTTTAACGCACTAAAATATTTTAACGCAATTAACGCAACTTTTTTTTTTTTTTTTTTAAACCACGGCAGTACGGTTTGACACTGTTTCCGTTTTTAAAACAATTATTTCTCCGCGAAAATAAGGAGCATAAATCAGTTTAACTCGTGGATGAATCAGTCGGGTTTCCTCCTGCTCCTCCTTCCTCCCGTCTCCCCCTCTGATACACAGAGGAACGGAGGGGCGACGTGTCGGGTGACGCGGCGCGGAAAGAACTCGTCACACGAAACCTTCAACGTGATTTGTCAATCCGTTTGTCTGTCAACATTTCAGGGAAAAAACAACCAATGAACACTCAGTAAATCACAAAGGCCCTCCCACCTCACAGGTTAGGCTCATTTAGCAGCCTGTCAGTCAGAGAACCAGAGGACACGGCGCGAGGACAATGAGCCTCATTTCAGAGCTGAGATTGTTCTGGAATGTTTGATGTAAAACACGTGGGGGTGTGTCACATGCAAAAGACTTTAAACAGTGAATTTAATTTATTTTGTAAAATGTATAAAATGCCCCCAGCCTCCAGAGGGTTAACGTGACATATTTGAATGTCAGTCAGTTACCAAGGCCACTGGTTCTGCTGCTGTTCAGTGGTAAAGATGACAGGACCAATGGGGTCTCAATATACTTCTTTTTTTTAACTAATCTGATGTTTCACTGAAGAAACAATTTATCATCCACGATATTAAATACCTCGCTGGCACTGTATATGTAGGAGCCTCTTTGAAAACACAGCTCGGTGTGAAGTTTTGTCTTTAAAAAGAAGGAAACAACTTTTAAGCGCGATTAATTAATCGCAATTTCAAAATGTGCGATTAATTAGTTAAATTTTTTTAATCGATTGACAGCCCTAATATATATATATATATATATATATATATATATATATATATTATTACTGCTTCTGGCCCTGGGTTTGAAGTGCACGGACAACCTTAAGGCCCTGCAGATGCAAGGACCCCTTTGACATATTTATAAATTCACTCAGTGCAGTCAATGTGCATCTCTCAAGGCCCTCCCTCAATGTCAAGTGTCTGTCTGTGTGTGTGTCTCTGTGTGTGTGTGTCTGTGTGTGTGTGTGTGTCTGTGTGTGTGTCTGTGTGTGTCTGTGTGTGTGTCTGTGTGTGTTTGTGTGTGTGTCTGTGTGTGTGTCTCGTGGTCTTTGGGAAGGAGACAAGACTACAAAACAAAACTGGGATAGCACCTGGAGACTCGAATCCAAGACCGCCGTGGATCCATAGAGGGGATGCATACTTTATGAAGTGCTGATTGCGCACAGCTCATAAAAAAATCACCGAAGTGTGTTGATTATTTTATGAGTAATGAATCGCAGCTCATACGAGGCTGGAATATAATGACATCTTCACCATAGCAACTCCACAGTCAGTTAAAAATAAATGTATCGTTTGGTATATATGACTTTAGACTTTAAGTCTCTCAATATTATAAATATGTTGTAATTAATATGATATTCATTTCATTTCCAGAATGTTTTTTTAGTAAAGGTCAAAGTCTTTGCTGGGACACAATCCACAAGTTACTTTGGAGATGTAAAATTGAAAATACTTTAGAATTTGTATTATTGTTATTAGAAGGGAAGAGAGGTGCTCAGTGTATCCTAAAACCTCCAGCAGCCAAGCCTACAGCAGCATCTCTAGGGGCTGGACCGGGACTTTGTTTTTCATATAATATATATATATATATATATATATATATATATATAACATGAGTTTTGTAATGCACCTCTGCACACGGCGCCCTAAACGAGGACACCATCGCAATCAAATTTCAAATTCTTCAGTCACACTGACATACTGTACATCTCTGTTCTTATCAAAGTACTTCATCAAAGATCATATTATTTTTTGCCAAAATATGATCAACACATCAAGACCGCTGAGTATATCTTTTATGTATATACATATGTATCATGCGTACAATTCAGATTTTAAATTTACAATGTACTAAAGAGACGTACAAGTAATTTAAATGCAACATTATCAATATCTCAATATATATTAATAATATATATATAAATATATATATACTATTACATACCATATATAATATTATAATATATATTGCCTTGTGTGTGTACATATATATATATATATACACAAGGCAATAATAAAAAACAATTTCTTCCTTCATTGCATTTCTATTTACTCTGGAATGGTGAGAGATTTTTTTTTACATATAATAGATTAATATTTCTTTGCTTCTCACCTTGCAAAGGAGCCCCGAAGGACACATATACTATACGTATACTATACATATACATATACGCCTTATGTTGAAGGCTTGGTTCGTGATTTTAAGTGTTTTCCTGAGGTATCGGGCTGGGGTTAAACGGGTGAATTACATATCATAATGGAGTGATAAAATACCGTGTCATTGCTGTAAATATATTGTTTATGATGGATGTTGCATAGATGTGAGATGGGGAATGACATAAAACCACGGAAACTGTTTTGAGGAAGATTTTCTACGACACGTTTACAATTTCGATGGTCTGTTTTTCAAGATTCGAGAAAAACGGCACACACACGCAAAGTTGATCTGATGAAATATGGATAGGAGAAAGATTATCTGAAGAAAGGACCTTTTACAAAATACAGTTCATTTTCTAGTTTGTGTAAATGAAATTGGTTTTCGGGTGATGGTCATATTGCGGGCTGTCAGCGTTCTTGTCTCTGAGAAATGGAGACAGAGGATTTGAATCTTGTTGAAATATTAAAATATGCAGTCTCGGATTGTCACCGGCATGTCGGAGGTACAGCTGTGTGGGACGTCTCCTCCCGTGGATTGGGTGGTAAATTTTTCATATTCCTGTGTACCCTCAGCGAGGAATATCGTCCTCCGGATCGTGTATTATAAATGACCAAGAAACGACTGTCGAGACGCAGACACCTGGCCCAAAAAGGATTCAAAGTCATGGTGCTTTTTGTCATTCTGGCCACCGGGGGGACGGACGCAAGGTGAGCTTTAACGTGAGTCTCTGGAACATCATCAGCTTCTTGGATCTCTAAAGCGTCAGAGACGGAGTTTAACAATAATTCATCACTATTGCATATTGTAATAGTGCAAAGTCTTTGGCGATTGGACTCCAATCCTGAATTAGGATCAGCCAGGGGTAGAGATGCTGATATCTGAAGGCTGAAGGCTGAACCCCCCCCCCCCCCCAATGGAGTCCAGACACTGGTGGTGGTGTAGAAGAAGAGTTTCTGTAACGCTGACTTGAAGAGCCTGGGCTGGAGGAGGGTCCCATCGGTTTGAACTGACAGCAGCAATATTTAAAAGACTGCTAACGACGCTGTGATTGGCTTACAGAACTGCGCTGCCCCCTTCCGATTGGTTCATTCATCGTGCCCGCCCCCAAATCAGCTGATGGAGTAATCGCTCGCTGCTTATGAATGAACCAGCGTGTAAAGGGTGTCTTCCTGACTAGACTTTTGCTTGAGCGACATTTAGAGCTGTGTGAGAAACATCTGATCGTATCTTCGGCACCATGACAACCAGGTGTTACTGTACATGTCGTTTCGCTGACAGCTAAATCACATGTCATGTAACAATGTCATTTCATGTCATAATTTCCCCAATCCGTTCAAGCATTCATTTGTGCATCTTGAATGTTGGCACGTTCGAGTTCCGTATTGTCTTCTTAAGTCTCACCCGAGGGTCAAAGGGAGCCAGTGGGCTAATCTCTGTTAGCCACGAGAGAGAGAGAGAGAGAGACAGTGGAAGAGAGTGTGCGTGCAGCTGCTCGTCGGTGTGTCGAGTGCAGAACTGATTTCAGGCCCCAGGCCCCAGGAAGGAGGCTGCTCGACACTCCGGGCACGTCCCTGAAAACCAGCAGCAGAGGAAGCAGCGGCGCCCGCGGACGACCTAAATGAGTCTGTTCTGTCCCGAGATACCCGACATGGCGCTCCGCCACCGACTCCACTTCTTTAGCTCCTAACTCGCCGCGACTCCTCTGTTCTCACTTCCTGTTTAAACCCTTTGCTTTCTCAGGCTCTTGAAGTCGACCCGTCTCGGACAACTTGCGCTCAATCTATCTTTCTGTCCGACCGCACTCGTGCGTCCATTGTCTGCCCGACGCATTTCATCTTCCTGTCACCTTTTGTGCAGTCCATCATGACCAGCTGCTACGATGTGATTGGTCTTTGTCCTTTTTATTGCCATTTCCTGCCATTGTGATCATAAAATTGTTACAAGGCCGGCAGATGTTCAGCTTTTCGCCGACATGTTCAGCTTTCACACGTTAGCCAGGAAGGCTCTTTCGTGGCTGCTTCTGCTCTTCCAGAATATCATGGGCGGTGGTGGTCTCGAGACAATATTCTCTCATAATCACGACTGGATTGCTTATGAAAAAAAGGTTGTATTGTGGTGATTGAGAAATGTGTAATTCGTACATTAAAATGGTTTCACCTTCACATTACTAGGGATGGGTATCGTTTGGGTTTTTTCTGAGACCGGTGCTCAACACTGCCTAAACCAATACTTAAACACAAAAAGAAGCCCAAAACGACGATTAAGAATGACGACATTAAAAACCTCTTCGGCCGCTCTCATCGCCGCACTGACACAAAACAGACTGTCGCGGTCGTATCTCGTAGCTCGTATTTCGTATCTCGTAGTTCATAGCTCGTATCTCGTAGCTCGTAGTTCGTAGCTCGTATTTCGTAGTTCATAGTTCGTATCTCGTAGCTCGTAGCTCGTATTTCGTAGCTCGTAGCTCGTAGTTCATAGCTCGTATCTCGTAGCTCGTAGTTCGTAGCTCGTATTTCGTAGTTCATACTTCGTAGCTCGTAGCTCGTATCTCGTAGCTCGTATCTCGTATCTCGTATCTCGTAGCTCGTATCTCGTAGCTCGTAGTTCGTAGCTCGTAGCTCGTATCTCATAGCTCGTATCTCGTAGTTCGTAGCTCGTATCTCGTAGCTCGTGCTAGCTATTGGCTAACAGCTCTCTAAGCTAAGCTATAAAATGGCAACATATAAATTTATTATTTGTTGGCCTACATTTATGAAGACAAGACTTGCAATCAACGTGATGGTACTAATCTGAGTTAAGGCTGCTCTGGTCATCATCGGTCCCTAGGTTGCCATATTGGCGCCTGTTTTCAGTACCCAACCCGACACATCACTCTGACTTTCCTTTGTAGTAAAGTCACGCTTGTAAATCATCAAACGGGCCACCGACTGTCAACAGAAGGTCATAATCCATTTAAAGGAGTCGGTTCAAGGATGGCCTCAGTAGAGCCCCGTGGGGGCGACCGGGCGCGTCCAGGCATCTCCCGGGCCGCCTCTGCTCTACATGTTGACGGTTTCACTACTAATGCACAACTCTTCCTCTGTCATCTCAGTGCTGGAGGTTTCAGGTTGCCGGAGTTGTTTTGAAGACTTCTTCCCCGCCGACAGTCGTGGGTATTTGTGCATTGGACGGTGATCGGCTTGTCGTACCAAATCTGGCTCGCTCGGGAGCGATTGAATCTCCGATTTTTTAGGGAAGTGCACAGAGAGTTACGGGATGTGAAAACTCCTCTCTGGTGACAGTCAGAGAATTTTAAGAAAAAAATTCATTTTGATGTTTAATAAAAACGTTCCTGCAGCTCAAGTCAAAAACAATCACGGGAATCATAACGTCCACCACATTGTGTGTGTTACGGCAGCGAACACGGTGAGGAATTGTTTGTGTGGTGTCCCTGAACACATCGTCTCACCTGATGTCCCTTTGCCACCGGGGGAAGGGGGGGGGGCCTGGTGGTGATGGGGGGAGGTAGGAGCCGGGTTAGAGTATCGAGGGACGGCGGTGATGACAGCCTGTGAATCCTAAAAGCTTTATCAGTCCCCTGCAGCCTGCCTGCCGCCTGTCATCCCTCCGGTGTGTTACATTGAATATGCTCCTACGATTGGGGGGGGGGGAGGGGAGTCACTGATAGGAAGCTAATATTCCTTCATAACTGTAAGGCGAATAAATTCAGCATTAAGAAACAGCAGCAGAGAGATTGTCAGGTCTTGACACAAGATGACTGACGGCCCAATATACACACCGGAGAACAAGAACAAGTTATTCTCCTAAATTATCTTTAAATTAAATCTATACGACGACTCAGTTGGTTTGAAACTTATCAAAAAGAAGATAAGCTTCTCGGTTTTGGCATTCAAGACTGCATTCTCGGCTCCACTTGGCATTTTAAAATCCAACTTGGCGATCATGTAACTGTTCTGTGGCTTTTGATCATATCACATGATCTTTTGAAAATCTACGTATGACACACACACACACACACACACATCGTTAGTATAGCTCAAACACCTTGACAGCTAGTTTGAACAAATTATTGTTTTACTTGTTTGATTGTGACACCATCACATTCAGGGATTTGCCTTCCCTTTGGGGACACCATGGGGGCAACATGCACATCTCCATAATGTAAATCATTACATATTTGGGTGAAGAGCGAGAGAAGGGAACACATCTGAAAACCTAATATTTATATAATCCGGACCTAACCCTTCCCTAAAAGGGTTGTATAAAAATTAGGTTTTCAGATTTGTTTTGTCAACTTCTCTTCAAGACTTGAAATAACCCCCCTACAGATAATTAGAGCTGCATGATTACACTTTCTGAATTATTAATCGAAATCCTTTCTTGTTTCATCAAAGGTTAAAACATAATGAAAAGTCTCCATCTTAATTTTCCTGATGCCAAAATGTATATACTTCTTATTTCTTTCTTTTTTAATGAACATTTTAATGTTAATGCGAACGTTTTTTTTCGACTAACAAAACCCAAAGAATATCACTTTGTATTCCCACATCTTAACTAAAAAAAGGTCATTTTTTATTTTTTTCTCGAAAAATTACTTTTATTATCCAGTTGCAGAATCATTTTCTGTCGATTGATTGACCGACTAATCATTTCAATACATATAAGAAAATAAAACTTCCATATTAAATCAGCATTGGGTGTACACTGTGAACATCATAATTTTAAAGTGTCATAATTTGCCTGTAAAATGCAATATACGTGCATCCCCTGGGGAGACTTGAAACTTCTACCTGATGTGAAAGTTATAACTTCATCCCTTGTAGTTGAAGTTATGGAAAATATATTTTTTCTACCGGAAACATCTCGGAGTGGTGGGTTGCTATACTTCACTCTAAAAGGGGAAATAAATCAAAACCTTTCCTCGCCCGTCACTTGGCTCTTAGCAGCTGTCTTGCTCGTTTCTCCCCCGTTTGTCCCTTTCTCCAGATTACCTCGGGATTGATGGTCGTGCCAGAGCAACAACAACAAAAACAGAAAAATCCATACCACTCTCTTGCCCTTTCCATATTCCATTGATTTCATGGTGAAATATCAATCTGCATATGTCATGTACTGTTGCAGGAGCTCGCAATGGAACAACACGTTAAGAAGTACATCAACATTAATCTGCCTCCAGGATCGCAATTTATCAACTTGGAAAGTTTTTCCCTCTCAATTTATTTTCCAGAGTCAAGCACACAGTCAAATGAGGTCATTTATGAATGCATTTTTCATTTGCTTGCCCATACGCACATGTAAGTGTGGCACCCTGGACATTTTAAAGGCAAATATTGTTATCAGAATTGTTATTGTATTATATTGTGTTAGTACCTTGCCCCCACCATGGTGATTCTCTTGTTATTATTATTTTTAACGCTTCGTGTTAATTTATAACTCACCTGCTTTCACCTGAAGTGGCTGCAGGGCGATACTCGTGTTCGCCAGTAGGTGGCGGTAGCGGGTTTTTGCACGATTGGCGCCGTAATTATTGACTAACAAGCAAGTTAGACTAGCATAACGCAGACAGTGACACCGCTATTAATGTGAGACTGTATTGGTGTTTACAGGTGAGAAGAGTACACACGTGACATATATATTAATGTTATGTTGGCTCGCTTTGGCGGTGCCATATTTTGATAGTTATTAAGTGTGTAGTAGTTACAGAGAAGGCAGTTAATTAAGGCTAGCGCCGCTAAGCTAGCAGATGCTAATCGCGCGCTAGCTTGTTAGCACCATTGTAGCATCAGTAACCTGGCCTGAGAATTGCATTGTTCCATGAAAGATTAGATAGTGACATGTTGTGTCCCGTGACATATATAAACAGTAGTGTGTGAAGATGTATAGTTTTAGGTTTTCTGTTCACAATTAATGTAATTATTGTCTTGAACAAGCAAGTTAGACCAGCAGAACACAGACAGTGACGCAGCTATTAATGCGAGACTGTCTTGGTGTGTTTACAGAGCACAATGAAAACATCTGGAATGCTGAATGGACATCGTCATCCTTCAGTGTGTAACATCAGCACAGACGCACATACTGCGCAAGCAAACTCATTAACCCAGCACATGTGAGAATGAGCGTTGGCTTTCTTTGAAGGATGTTACTAATATTCTTTTTAATAGTGTTTTTATTATTCATCAGTTTCCTGGCTACGTGAGAAGCAGCCGGAGGTAGTTTCAGTATCCTGGAGGAAATGATGTCAGATCGTAAGTGCACTTCAACATGCAGGTGGGAGGAGCTTGTGACCGAATCGCGTGACTACGATCCGCTCTCTAGCCTCTGAGCCATTTCTACATCTCAAAATCCCAATTAGAGAAGTGTTCATGCATGAAAAATGTACACTCACACTGCTATTTTTATGTATTTATATATATAAATATAAATAAATAAAATAGCACTAAATATATATACATATATATATATATATTAAAATTTAACAAAATTATGTTTATATATATATATTTTGTATTTTTATTAAAAAATTAACCAGACAGGACTTTAAGAAGAAGAAGACAGTGTGAAAGGAGAAATAAATGGGTAAAGAACAACAAAAAACAGACTAATTTTTCAAAATGTATAATTAGAAAAACCACAGCATATAACACATTCACACATCTGAAATAAGTACATCTTGGTTTTATCATCAAAGCAAGTCTGCATTTGTACCAGCGTTTTTTAACTGGCCGGAGGGGTCCACCATGTCTAAGACCGGCTTCCACATCTTCACCTCAGTGCTTATCGTAACGATAAGTGCAATCGGAATTGTGTTTCTTCGGACTGACGAGAAATAGATGGCGTACCTTCGGCCTGCAGCTGTGAGGCAGCGAGAAGAAGGGAAGCACAACGGGGGGAGGAAGGCGGAAGACGACGGAGGGGAAATGAGTTTGAGAGGAGGAGCAGGATTCAGCAACAATATCCTTTTGCAGCTTTACATGTCAGCACTTCAACACTTCCCCCATTATTATTTAACACACATCCCCCTCCCAGAGCTTCAAATATTAATTCGATCGAACCTTTTGCTCTGCGCCTTCAGTAAATGATCTCGAGATGGATACACACACTCTTTAAAACTCATCGCAAGTCATGAAGTGGATTCCATCCACTAAATAAAACAAGGATTTGAAAGCAGCAATCGATTCATCTCTGTACATTTACTCTCGAGACACATGTGGGGCCCTCATTAACAATAAACACAATATCAGGAACTGGATATTGACCCCCCACTATTTTCATGTATTTCTTCTTTTTATTGATTGTTTATTACCGTCGCATTGAAAATGCGGAAGGTAATGTTTTGATCGCCGTGTATTTGTCTGCGTGCGTGCGTGTTATTCGCATAAGTCAAAAAGTATTAAACCGAATCGCATGAAATTTGGTGGGATGATTGGTTATTATCCGGGGACCATTTGATCAGATTTTGGGATTGATCGGGTCAAAGGTCAAGGTCATGAAAAGGTCAAAATAATCTTTGAATCGCATGAAATTTGGTGGCATGATTGGTTATTATCCGGGGACCATTTGATTACATTTTGGGATCGATCGGGTCAAAGGTCAAGGTCAAGGTCACGAAAAGGTCAAAATCTTCTTTTTACCATAGCGCGGTCAATTTTTATCCAATTGGCATGCAACTAATGCCAACATGTTCATAATTCAATGCCCAATCTTGTGATATGCGAAGGTATGCGCTCTACCGAGTGCCCGTTCTAGTTGTTTCATTTATTCACCTGGCACGTGTGTATCTGCAATGGAGGCTTGAATCGAGTGAGAGGTTCATGCTGGTTACGATGAGTGAAGCTCATGCGGGCGCTTGTCGGTCTGAATTGGATAAGAAGACGGATGCTTTTCGACATCTGATGTGCAAAGCCCACCCTCGAAGGTTGCGTTGGTAGACGTTTTTTTATTAAGAAATTGGAATAACATGTTTTTTGTCTGGAGGACATTCTCAGTGTTCTTCACACAAAAATGAATCAGAAAAATGAGAAAAACCACAATTTTAAACATTGCTTTCTTTTCTTTGTGTTGCCACTTTCTGAAAGTTGGGATCAGTGGATCGAGGCGTCTAGCTGCAGACGTTGCAGTTTGTTAAATCATCGTTTTTTTAGACTCCTTCTGGATGCAGTTGAAGTCAAAAAATGTTTTTATCGACACGACTTGTCTTTAATATTCAGAAAAGTACAACCGTAGGACCACAATCATTGATTTAGATGCTTACAATAATGTGAACCATTCAGCACTTAACCAGGTCACTGGTGCATGTGTGTGTGTGTGTGTATCTGCACGCTTGTGAGTGAGTGTGTGTGTCGTTTGAAAGTGGCATGGCCGGCTGTGTGCGTCTGCTGTGATGTTTCACAGCAATTTAAATCTCCTTTGAGTAAAAGGTGCCATTAAAACTCAATGACTTATTCATTGAGTTCTAATAAAAAAAGATTGATGCTCATCTTGTACGTGACATTTTTACTCTCTTATACATCGTGTGAATTACCCCCAGCTGGCCTCGTTTAAAACGCCTGTTCAAAGTATCATGTAGTGACAGTATGATAAATGTTGAATGCGCTATATATGTGTGTGTGTGTGTGTAAAGAGGAAGGGTATCTAGCTGAGTAAGGGACACATTCAAAACGAGACCATCAGCAAAACTGGACCGTGAACTTTAAAAACTATGTTCCCCCAAACTCAAGGGCCAGATACCGGAGCAGAAGTATGATTTATATTGCGACACCATTATTCTGAAGTTGCATAGTTTACACTCCGCAGTATGTATGCCCTTGTGCGTCTTTTGATATGCTCCCATATGGGGAACTACAACACACACTGATGTCTTTCTGTCTCAGTATGACTAAAAGCTCAGTGATGACGCTCCCTGATACCTTCTCTGTCTGTGCCTCATGAAATCACATCCGTCCTGTAATTGGATTTTCTTGTTTCCGTCTCTCTTGCAGTGTGTGTCCAGCGCGGCGCAGCGTTCGGAGCCCACACCCTGTGTGTGTGTGTGTGTGTGTGAGATGAGGAGGAGCTAAGTGGCTACAACCAGCCTCCGGCGCTGTACGATGGATTAGAGCCCCACACACACCTCAGGAGATCAAAGGTAGGAGAAGCTGTTTGGTAACCACCCGCCCCTCCCCCGCCCCGTTACATAATGAATCTCAGTGGGTTGAGGCGAAGGTTTCGTGGCCTGTCGAGCCAATGAACCTCATTTATTGACATTTACTCCACTTTTTACATGTTATATCAAAAATGATGGGAGCCCACATATAAAAAAACAGCGATTGGTGATCTGCCGTGTCCTACTGAGTGTATTTTTATGTAGATAACATTACGTTTTTAGAGCAGCTTGAATGTCATTTAAATCTCTGTAACTCTGGATCTCTTATTACAAATAAAAAATGTTAACTTTTGGTGAAACAATATTCTTTTTTATTGCAGCAAATCACCACTTTTTAAAAAAGGAACCAAAAATGTAATGCTGAATTTAAAGAACGTAATGCACATATAATGCAAAGCGATCCACATATTCTTTTTTCATTTGAATGTGATCCGGTATACGTAGCACATCATATACCTCAAAGTAAAGATCTTACGCACTTCAGTGACATCACAGTGGTCCGAGCTAAAAGAGAATTTTGTTTACAGTGTTGTGCTGTAGATTATTGAAAAAGTTGTTCAGAATTTTGAATCTAGCCAAAAAAAAAAGGATATCTGGGTTCAAGAGGTTCATTTGGTAGAAATCTAAAGACATCCGTCAGTAATTGTTATTATTGCGATTAGTATTCTGCATCGCTCGCTGCATCTACAATATTAATACACGCAATGTGGTGAATGTGACGAGTCCAGGCCAGTTAACTGAATCAGAGGCAGATTAGTAAAGAAAAATAAGACCGTTAACAAGAAGGGAAATGATTATTGACACCCTGAACCATCACAGATGATGAATACTCAACTGTGACATCATGGCGGCCTCCAGGGGTCAAGTTCTTTTCTCCCAGCAGCTTGAGAAGTACTCGCTGCTCTGAAGGATTGTTGTCGCCATAATTAAAATGTCTTTAAAGATTTTTTTGCTTTCGGGGACAAATTGGGTACAGGCCAGATTTCCTCACAGTGAAAACACTCTCCATTATTACCTTTGCATTTAAAATGCGGAAGGTTATGTTTTGATCGCTGTGTATTTATTTATTTGTATGCGTGTTACTCGCATAACTCAAAAAGTATTAAACCGAATTGCATGACATTTGGTGGGATGATTGGTTATTATCCGGGGATCATTTGATTAAATTTTAGGATTGATCGGGTCAAAGGTCAAGGTCAAGGTCATGAAAAGGTCAACATCTTCTTTTTACCATAGCGCGGTCAATTTGTATCCAATTGGCATGCAACTAATGCCAAAATGTTCATAATTCAATGCCCAATCTTGTGATATGCGAAGGTATGCGCTCTACCGAGTGCCCGTTCTAGTTTTCTATAAGTGCCACAATGCGGACAAAAGAGGGATTTTTATTTTCTTCACACTATCACAAACAAGTTTTTATAGCTCTTATGCTGCTTATTGGACTATATTTCATCACTGTTTGTGTGAAAGACGGTTATTTTATTGAGATTTCTTCACGACCGAGTGGTTTTTCATCCATCCTTGTAAAACGGATCCATAAAGAAGCAGTTTGTTTCCGCACTCGAGTTACTTTCTCTCTTCGTGGTAATTTAGAGAAATCTGTTTTTTAGCAGAACTTTCCCGTCGTGAGAATCTTCTTCATGAGCAAAAGAGGACGAAGAGAACGCCAGCTTCTCAAAACGCTCCTCTTTTAAATGGTCTTTGGTACTGGAGTAGTTTGGAGAGAAGGGGGGAGAGGGAGAGTAGTAGTAGTAGTAGTCATAGTAGTAGTAGTAATAGTAGTAGTCATAGTAGTAGTAGTAGTAGTAGTAGTAGTAGTAGTAGTAGTAGTAGTAGCAGTAGTAGCACATTTTGACCGATACTGTTAATATAAATTGTGAATAAAAGTGGTCCTAGGACTGAACCCTGTGGCACACCTTTTATTATATCAAGAGAACTCGAGGTGATGCCTTAAGCCTGTACACACTGTGATCGGTTTGATAAATAATTTTCAAACCAACAGACAGTATGTTTTGACAGTCCAATAGTAAGAAGTCTCTGCTTCATTACTGCATGATCGACAGTGTCGAAAGCCTTGGACAAATCAATAAAAAGGGCTGCACAGTGTTGTTTATTGTCCAAAGATTCAATAAAATCATTTACTACCTTTAACGCTGCTGTGGTTGTACTATGTTTTTTTTCTAAAACCTGATTGATAGACAGATAAAATATTGTTTATGATTAAAACTCCTTAAGTTGCTCACTCACAAGGGATTCTAGTGTCTTAGCTAAAACAGACAGTTTGGAGATAGGCCTGTAATTATTTAAAAGTGTGGGGTCTCCTCCTTTTAACAGGGGGAGAACAAAGGCAGACTTCCATATAAGGGAATTTCGTTTGAAAGTAAGGAAAGATTAAAATATATGTTAAAGGGTGCAATAAAATCAGCAGCTAACTTTAAAAATATGGTTCTAGGTTATCCGGACCTGCCGGTTTTCTTGTGTCTAAAAGTTTAAGGGCTTTGTGCACTTCAGTAACAGTAACCGGCTTAAAACTGAAAGACTCACCAACAGTTTCCTGGCGACCCAAACAAGCAGAGGATTTCTCATGTGGATGGTTTAGAGTGTCAAACAGGGAACCAGAGGCAATGAAGTGCTCATGAAAACAGTCCAGCATTATGGCTTTGTCAGAGATGTCATTAGAGTCCTTGACAATGCAAGCGGGAAGCTCAATACCATTTCTACTTCCAGATAAAGATTTTATTGTCCTCCAAAACAGTCTTGGATTGTTGAGGTTGTTTGACGTTCACTTAAAAATGCTCAGCTTTAGCTT